>NC_067402.1:187964719-188264719 GCF_016432865.1 Antechinus flavipes | reverse complement strand
AACAAATATCTACTTGGTTGTTTGATTAGAAAGCTAGAATTTTGGAGATTCTCCAAAAGGTCTTATAAAACAGAGATTCAGGTTCATTTTTCTTTTTTTCTTGAATTACTTTGTCTTATCTGTTTTCCTTGTTTTGACTCCTTTGCTGACTGTCCAGTGAGAGAAATTGCTGTAAGGAGTGAGGCTTTGGGCCTCCCTCCAAAACCAGGCTTAGATATGGTTCTATGACATGGGCCTTAATCTTTTGCTTTAATATTTGTGCTTTTCTGTTTTAGATGAAGGAATGGAAGACTCCACTCTATAAAGTCATCAAAGGGAGCACCTGAGCATTCTGGCATCCTGATTTTATAAAGTCTATAGTAAGTCAACACTTCATGGAGCAAAATGTGACCTCCAAGAGTGACCTTTAGGACCTAACTTAGCCATCACTAAGATAAAGACTAATTCAGCAGCAGTGCCTCCTCTGGGTGGAAACTCAGTGGGAATGATGAATATTATGTAGGTATGCTATGTGAGTCCACTCTCACCAGAGACCAAGGTAGTATGGAAGAAAGTATGTTCTTGCTGCATTAAGGGAATGTGCTTACTTGTACTTTTGTCTTTTAAATGAATGCTCCTTTCAAAAGTTGATCGATATTAAATAGATAAATAGAAGTAGGGTTATACTGATGGACACTTAAGAATTGGGGAGGGCATAAGAATTGGTGGGAAATTGAGGCAATGACAGTAGAGAAGAGATTCCCCAAATCCCTTCAGGATACCCTCCAAAGTCCTGAGGAGAACATATAATTGACTTGGCTGTTTTTCCAAGTGGGGAATATATTTGCTACAAAGGACAAGATTTAAAGAATGAAAGAAAAAAATGCAAGAAAGGAAGTAAAGGAGGAAAAAAAATCTCTTTTTGAGGGAAAAACATGCATGAAAGGGAAACAAAGGTAACTATCCACCACGTACAAGCAGGCTGTCCGGACAATCTCCTTCTGAATCACCTGCTTCTACATCAAAATCTTCTCTCTTAATAGTCACCACCACTTGAAAGCCTTTCTCCAAAAAGACCCTGTAGTCACAGCGAGAGTTCTCAGGATATAAACTGGGATAGTTAGGACTGGTGATCTCCCCAGTTAGATCAGTAAACATATTCCCACTGCAATTCACTTCAAAAGAAAGGAGGAAGAAAAGAGAATCAGCAGAATGAAAAAAAATCTTGTCATCTTCTATTCATCTTACTCTTATCAGTTAATCATCTTTCATTCAAAACAAATCCATGACCTTAATTAGGATCTATATCCATTAATTTCCTGATGGCACATAATCATTTAGAGTCACAATCCTCATTAAAGATGCCAAATCATAATGAGGTCCCTACTAATTTGCCTATGATAAGGGTAGACACTTTCCAGGGTTTGAATCACTCCATGTTTGAATGTTTTCCCTTAGCTAATAGTTTACCTTTCTCCCTTGGCCTTATTTATTCTGGGGTATTTCTTCTCTATAAATGCAGAGAAATTAAAATATCTATATTCTAACACATTTTCTAGACTATATATTCCTAGAAAATAGGATATATATTCATCAAAATCAAGGATAACTATAAGGGTTAAACTGGTGGTATAAACAAACTTTCCCATTCATGCATCTCATGGTGATTATCATTGTTGAATGAATGACTGGATGGATGGGGATGGATGGCTCACCTCCACAATTTTTCATGTCATCATGGAGGAAGTACTCCGGAGGGCAGGAGCAAAAGTAACCACCAATGAAGTTGTTGCAGAAATGACTACAAGGGCTATCGTTAAAATCTGTGCACTCATTTATATCTGAAAATAGGAAGAGAGGATGTTAAATTGAAAATGGAGATATCTATAAGAGAATAAAGTTTAACTAAAACCTACAAAATTAGATCCTATAGACTCTGACCCTACAAAGCAGGAAGGGATATTGCTTTTGAGCCTTAGTAGAACTACTTTGCATGTTCTTTGATATCACGGGCTCCTCACCCTGCATACTATTATTCCGTTTTAATTCATACTACTAAGTTTTTCAGAGCTAAGAACTTATATAGTACAGAATGAGTTTACAATGTCTGGGACCTTTAGGTTTCAAAAAATCTCTCAGGAAGAAGCACCTAACCCTAAAGATGATACCCAAAAAATCAGATACTCTGTTAAAGTCTATAGTAGAAAAGCATGTGTAATTATCAAATTTATTGGTATGATAAAATAATAACTTATTTTTTAACAAAAATTTTAAATGTCTCAATGGCAAGTACCTTATATGAAAAAAAACTTGTGTCTCACAGCAGAAACTCAAGACTTCCACATACCAATCGGAGTAATGGAGATGGCACTAATGATTTTCTTTCATAAAAATTAGGAATAGAATTCAGATCCGTGAATTTTTTATTAGGAAGGAACTAATTAAAGTTCATTGAATTCAGACATTAAAGTTGGAACATTCCAAAAAAGACATTAATGGGAAAATATTGGGCCATACCTATGGCAACATAATAAGCAGCAAATCCTGTGAAACGCTCTTCATTCGAGAAGTCTGAGTTAAAGATCACATCGAGACGGTTATATGGTACATGGTACTCCTTCACTATTGGACTATAACTGGGGTTCTTGCTACTCTTCCGCCCACAGAGTACTCCTTCCACAAGGTCTCCGGACATAATCTATTAAAAGGATTTGAAACAGATACAGGACTTGGGAACCAAAGACTAGGAAATGTTCTGATATAAGGCCTTGGAATAAGGAGAAGGAAGGAAGAAGAACCATATTTCCTTTCCCATATTGTTCTTCTATTTCACAATCTCTCCCTCTACTTCCCTGCTCGAAGCCCTTAGTCTCAGGTTCTTCTGTACTTATACAATACCTTCACAAAATCATACTCGCAGTTGGCTGATAACTCCATGTCCAAATGAGTGAAATAGAGATGAATGCCATACCCATCAGGAACTGTGATCTTCCAGGTCTTATTTGCATTATTGGGGTATGCCTGGGGATAGTTAGGGGATAAAATTTCCCCATACATGGAGGTCTCCTCCGCCCATGCCAGGACTGCAAACAAGACAATACACCTAGAAAAAAGACATAGAGGGATGACCTATATGTCATGGAGCAAATTTTATCTTGAGAATAACTAGGAAGCAAGTGATATCACAGGGAACCGGAAAAAAATAAGGATAGCCAGCATCATGATAGAAAGAAGAAAAGGTCAAAGAAGATAGGTCACAGTCAAGACTCCTTAGATGTCTAATCTTTAAGCATTTCTATTGACTTGTAGCAAGATCAGGATCTCTCAAGGGGATGAAAAAAAGTAAAATTCAGACTCTATATTCAATTCAACAAACATTTAAGTGATCACTAAGAGCAAGGAACTGAAAATATTAGTACAAAAACAAAACAGTCTTTGCCCTCCAAGATCTTACACTCTACTGGAAAAATATAACACGGACCCACATAACGTAAAATGATTGGGATGAACTAGATGGCCACTGCAGTATCTTATAGCTATATATTTATAATCTAGTGATCCTATGATCCTAAACCTAAACCCAAGTAGATATATATGGTCATTTGAGAGAAGGAAGGCTGTGGTGATTAGGAGGCATATAAAACCATAAGGTACTTGAAATATTTTTGAAAGATAAGGTTACCTGAAATTAATGTGGCATATTGAATAGAGGAACAACCTAGGAGTTGCCATGAAATCAGGTCAAATCCTGTCTCTGATATATGCAGACTATATGACCCTGAATAAGTCACTGAACCACTCAGTGTCCCCAGGAAACTCTCTAAGATTATAAATTTCCTTTTCTTTTGGGGTAGGGTGCAATTGGGTAACTCAGGTCCTCGTGGCTCTAGGGCTGAGCCCTATTCACTGCACCATCTAGCTACTCCTTTAAGATTATATATTTCAACAGATACCATTCAGAATCAGTAGAGTTTTCTTACCAGGAATTCCCCTAAATCAATTAAGTCACAGATCCAAACCCCTCTTTAAAAAAAAAAGTCACAAAGATAATTCTTCTGACAACAAATGAAATGTATCTATTAAGCACTGCATTGTAATATTTGTTGTTCGTCATTTTCAGTTATGTCTGATGCTTTGTGACCCTATTTGGGGTTTTCTTAACAAAAATAATTTGCCATTTCCTTCTCTAGCTCATTTTATAGATGAGGAATTGAGTATTTAACCCTGCTTGCTCAGGGTCACACAGTTAGTAAATGTCTGAGGCTGGATTTAAATCCACAAAGAGGAACTTTCCTGATTCCAGGTCTAGCCTCCTTTCCATTGTACCACCTAGCTGCCCCATGGCAAATGCTCGGGATGCAAATACAGAAGTTCCCACCTTAAAGGAGCTTACATCTGACTAGAAAAACAACACCTATATAGTAGTGTGGACAGAGAAGGAAGTTACATTCTGGGAACAGAGGATGGTGAATGGGCAACTATCTACAACAGGGCTAGCTACTGACATTGCTTTTTCAGATCATAGGATCATGGATTGAGAACTGGCCCTTCATATTTTATAGATGAGGAAACTGAGGCCCAGAGAAGTTAATTAACTTGACCAAGGTCATATAAGTAGTCACCATAAGCCAGGAATTTAAACCTGTCATTTTACTCCAAATCCAGGATTTTTCTTTCCTAGTTTTAAAAAAAATCTCTAAAAAATAAACTCCTTAAATGTAGGGAATAGACATTCATAATGCTAACATAGAGTGTTTGTAAAGAAGTAGTTATGTAATACATGCTTATTGAACTGAACTGTTAGAGGGATCTTGAGAATTTTTGTAGGCCCCTGGGAAGAAGAAAATATAGAAAAACTAAAGAGATGTGGGGAAGTGAAGAGAGAGGGGAGAGAAGAAAAGATAGAGGAGAAATAAGGAGAGAAGAGGAGAAAAGAAAAGAAAGGGGAGGGGGAAGGATGAGAAGAGAAGGAGAGAGAAAGACAGAATGTGAGAGAGAATGATCGGTGGGACAAGTTCCCAGAGGAGATAGGAAGAACAAAAATAGAGGGGAAAATATCTCTCAGGTTTCTTGACCACTCACCATATGATTGTGGATTTGATAGGTCCTGAGAAGCTGGACATCTTTAGCTCTGACGCTTTCTACCTCTGGACTTTGGAGTTCAGAGAAGGGATAGATTTCACCGTATTTGTCTGAGCAAACCTGCTTTGGGAGTGAGAGTCACCGGGAGTTCAATGACACTTTCATACCAACACTCAGGTCCTACCAAGCAATACCACCCAACTTTACCCATCTTTCACATTTTTTCAGCCTTTAAGTTTCTAGACTTTGTCCTTCCATTGTCTTTTGTTTCTCTTGTTTCACACATTAAATACTAAGATTAAGATTGCTCTCTCCTAAGCAACATGTTAATCAATTTGTCTTTTCTCACTATTCAGCTTTTCTGTTACTTTGACTTAAGTTTTATGACATTCCTCTTCCTTTATTGCCCTCACAGCACCCAATATCTCTATCCAAGCCACACACACACAAACACACACACACACACACACACACAAAAAAAAAAAACTCCCTTTATCACAAGGCATCAAGAATACATTCTCCCTGGGTTTTTGAATCTTTGATTCACTTTCTCACATTAGACCATCTCTCTTCACTATATTTGATTGTTGAATTCTAATAGAAGATAGGAAAGGTTGATTCCTTCAGGACCAAAATAAAGTACACTTTAAGATTTACTCCAAATAGTATAAAACAAACAAAACCAAAAAACCTTGTTCCCTATATCTCAAATGGAAACAGAGCTGGAAAGATAGATAGGGAAAGAAAAATGGCAAATTAATCAAAAGAAACTGGAGGAGAACGAATGAGAACAGGTTCTTTCTCATTTCTTTAATCTTTTCCTTTTATCTTAAAGTAATAATCTTCCCATAGTTTGTTCAAAGTACATATTAGTTTTTTAGCAAGGGTTACTGGAGGATGGAATAAGGGTGAAGTTGGCCCAAGAAAAATGGCCCCAGGTTAAGAAAGGAGATGAAACTCCTTTCTCTCTTCTTTGCCTAAAGACCAAAACCATCATATTGAAGGTATTCTCCAAATTGGAGTTCATACCACTTGCTTTTAAGGTTTTTACCTTCTGGAGCTGATGGGGAAGAGTGGATCAATTTCCCTTATTTCTGCAAGTAGGCATCCTGGGAGGTACGTACAGACAAGTACAGAGGGCTACCAGGGAATTTAGCACTTCCTTTGCCTCTCAGCCAGCCTCTCTGCCCTTCTCTGTCTTGTCTCTACCATTGCCCCTGTATGTGTCTATTTCTCAAATTCCCTGAACTACACAAGGAGGGGCTGGAAGACCATAAACCAGGAAGAGGATTCAGTCTTGATCTTAGAGCTCCCTCTGCTTTTGGAATAGGCACTGCCCACTTCATCCTTGGCCTGAGTTCCCCTATTGAGGCATGTAGGACAAGATTTTTTTTTTTTAAGGGGAAATTTTGTTGTTGTGCAATCCTCTCTTCCTAGCCAAAGGGGGTGTAACAAAATGTATCTGCATGTGGTTTTGAGGAAATCAGGTGGTTTATAGGAAAAGGAGGGGAATAGAAGTCAAGCCCAGCCCATAATAAATAGTTTTCTCTCCCATGGTCCAATTCAGTTAAATACTAAAAGAAAGGATATTTACCAAAAACTTAGCTCAGAATTTCTTTTTACTTTCACTTTAGCACTTTACTCTTTACTTTAATTAAAGCAAGATGGGTTGCCAGGTGAACAAAGGCCTCATTCAGATGTTTGTGATTGATTAGAAGCTTTGAATCATGCAGAAAACATTCCAGTCAAGAGAAAGAAAAAAGAGAACCTATAACTATATTTTCCAGGGCTCTTCCTCCCCTATCAGAGGTAATGTCTACATATGTCAGAAAAGTTAGAGCCTTTCCCCCTTTCACCTGTACTCATTTTTTTAAGCTTTTTATTTTCAAAATATGTACATAGATGGTTTTCAACATCCATCCTTGCAAAACCCTGTGTTCCAAATTTGTCCCCCTTCCTTCTCCCCACCCTCTCCCCTAGATAGCAAATAATCCAATATAGGTTAAATGTACGGTTCTTCTGTACATATTTCCATAATTTATCATGCTGTACAAGAAAAGTCATATCAAAAAAAAAAAAAGAGAGAAAGAAAACAAAATGCAAGGAAACAATACCAAAAAGAGTGAAAAAACTATGTTGTGACCACACTCAGTCCCTCCTCATCACCACCATAGTCTCTGGGTGCAGATGGCTCTCTCCACTACAAGACATTGGAACTGATCTGAATCATCTCATTGTTGAAAAGTCACATCCATCAGAACTGACCATGTTGTTGCTGTTGTACTCATTCTTTTCACCAGAATGAAAGTGTACTGTTTCTTTCTTTACTTCCAGGCTTAAATGGTACCTATGTACCTGCCACATTTCAGCAGGAACCTGGCCAAGACTTCTTCTAGCATAAAAGAACAGGATAGAAGAGAGAGGAACAAGTAATTACATATCACTCAATATTTGCCAGATACTGTGCTAAGCATTTTATAAATATCTCATTTGATCCTCATAACAACCCCAAAAGACAGGTGTTGCTATTATCCATCCCCATTTTAGAGTTGAAAAAGCTGAGGCAAAAGATTAGGGACTTTTTTAAGGTCACATAGTCAGTATCTGTATACAGTTGGATTTTAACTCAGGTCTTCCAGACTCCAAGTCCTGCGTTTATCCACTGAATCATCACTTGCCTCATGAGAATTAACCCTACTGTAAATACTTATATAAATTATAATGATTTACATATGGAACTTATGTCATTAGACAAGTTGGGGGATCCTAACTTTCTCTATTGCTCTTAAATTACAACCATTTGAATTATGGACCTTCTTTCAAAAGATAGTTCTTTCTCAATTAATTGGTTCCAGCAGTTAATACAACATTGTAATTAAAGAAATTGTATTGAGAAATTGCCTCTACCAAAAAATTGCCTCCTGAAATAAAAGTCTTCTAGAAAAAAAAATATTAAAGAGCTAAACTACAATGATCACAATTAACCTTGGATGTTAGTTATATCAATGGGAAACATCATCTATGGCCTAGAGGGTCTCCTCCTGGAAAAGGGGTGCCTAATCTGGACTTAGGTAGACCGGAAATTCATCCTTGGGGCAATCTGATTCTACAGTGAGAGCTAAGCTTTTCCCAAACTCTCTGGATCATTATTCCTCACTCCAGAACTTTATAATGGGAGAAAAATCTCTGAAAACAAAATAAAAACAGATCATATCTAAGGTATTTTCAAAAGGTATCAATAGTTTCTATTCTCAGGAAAAGATAATCAACGTACAAAATAGATATCAGGAGCAAGATAGTTATTTCTACCATAAGAGAATGCCCAAAACACAAAAGCCTACTAAACATACACATACAGATCCTGAAATCATAAAAACGATAATCCATCATCATCATTATAATTTCCATCAAAAGATAAAGGAAAATTCTGACAAAGCCAGCACAGTGGGAGGAAGTAGTACAGTCTAGTTTTCTCCCAACAAAACCAAAGAAAAGCACCATATTAGGTGGTATTGAAGAAATCCAAGAGCAATTATAGTGGATCATTTTTTTTAACCTTTAAATAACTTTTTATTGACAGAACCCATGCCAGGGTAATTTTTTTGCAGCATTATCCCTTGCACTCACTTCTGTTCCGATTTTTCCCTTCCCTCCCTCCACCCCCTCTCCCAGATGGCAAGCAGTCCTTTACATGTTGAATAGGTTACAGTATATTCTACATACAATATATGTGTGCAGAACCGAACAGTTTTCTTGTTGCACAGGGAGAATTGGATTCAGAAGGTATAAATAACCCGGGAAGAAAAACAAAAATGCAAGCAGTTTATATTCATTTCCTAGTGTTCTTTCTTTGGGTGTAGCTGCTTCTGTCCATCCTTGATCAATGGAAACTGAATCAGCTCTCTTTATCAAAGAGATCCATTTCCATCATTATACATCCTCATACAGTATCGTTGTTGAGATATATAATAATCTCCTGGTTCTGCTCATTTCACTTAGTTCATGTAAGTCTCACCAGCCCTCTCTGTATTCATCCTGCTGGTCATTTCTTACAGAACAATAATATTCTATAACGTTCATGTACCACAATTTACTCAACCATTCTCCAATTGATGGGCATCCATCCATTTCCCAGCTTCTAGCCACTACAAACAGGGCTGCCACAAACATTTTGGCACATACAGGTCCCTTTCCCTTCTTTAGTATCTCTTTGGGGTATAAGCCCAGTAGAAACACTGCTGGATCAAAGGGTATGCACAGTTTGATAACTTTTTGAGCATAGTTAGTGGACCATTTTTTCAAGTCCAAGTTGGCATAGGAAGAAAGTCAGGGACTGTAGGCACTGAGGAAAAGGTTTTAGTCAGAAAGCCTGGTACAGAACCATCTGATGATAATGATAGCTAGCATTTATATAGTACCTACTGTATTCTAGATGGGATGTACAATGTGGTTGGAGAAGACTAGTATCACAGGTGTGAGGGTTACTGAGCTCTTTTCAAGGCTGCTTTCCATCATTGATATCCACCTAGTTCATACAGCTCTCCCTTGTGGCTCCAAGAAGCTCTAGCACAGTGGCCATATCCTGGTAATTGTCAGTAGACAGACTAAACCAGATTGAGGGTAACCGAGATGTCTTGAACCCTTCAATGAGTCAGGGGTTGTCCATCCCAATGAAGACATCCCTTGGTGAAATGAGTGAATGAGAACAATTTCTTCCAAAATGCCATGAAGTTGGCTGAAGTAGGCATTGTGGAATGTTGAGATATTGGTTAAATGTCAAAAGCACCAAGATCTCCATTGTAGTCTAAATCATCACTAATAATCTTGACTTTCTCTTGTCACTGGATTTTGATGACTCTGGAAGAGGGAATGAGATCAATGACTTCACACAACTCTGCCTCACTTAAACCCAATTTATGCACAAATCAAAAGACATGATCCATGTCATTTTACCATTTTTTACTTATCTCAAAGTCCTATCATGACAGGTATGGAATATGGGCACACTTAAGTACAACACAAAATCCAGGAAACCTGACACGCAAACAACTCTTGTTATGAGATAACTCAGAAAATATTTTATCCAAATAGCAATTCTGAGTGAAACAAGATTGGCAAGTGAAGGCTCTTTGCCAGAGTCAGAGCCGTATAGTTTTCTGGAGTGTCTGCAGTGAGGGGGAGCACTGTAAATCTGGCATCAGTTTTATAATCCAAGCTAATCTAGAAAACAAGCTGGTATGCCTCCTAAAAGGAGTGAATCAAAGGTTCATGAAAACATGATTACCACTTTCAGGAGAGCATCACCATCATCAATGCTTATGCTCCTATCAAGGTGAACCCTGATGAGGTAAAGAAAAATTTTTATGAAGACTTGGAGACCCTCAACATCAATATGCTGAAAAAGGATACGTTTATAATTCTGGATAACTTTAATGCAAGAGTAAGAATAGACTTGGCAGGGAATCCTTGAGAGGAATGGAGTTGGAAACAGCAACAGTAATGGTCACTCACTACTAGTATATTTCATGACCTTTTCATTACTAATTTTCTTCTTTTACCAAAATGCAAACATTAGCATTTAATAGACTATGTCAGTGTAAGGAGAAGAAACAGATAGGATGTGAGAGTGATGAAGGCAATATGTGGTGCAGAGTGCTGGACTGATCATAGACTTATCTTCTCCAAACAAAATATTCACATTCAACCAAAGCAGAAACTCCAAGGCGAGATGACTACCAACAGATTAGAAAGCTTTTTTGGAGTGAGAATAGCTTGTTGCTCACTTGGAGGAGAAACTGAGCCAGCACATTGCTGGTAATAATAGTGAAGTAAAAAAGGAGAGAATATTTTTCAGATATCTGGTATACAGCACCAATTTCTTTTCTGGGCCAGGACAGTTGTAAATATCAAAACTGGGTTGATGAAAATGATAGGAAAATTCAGAAGCTGTTAAAAACAAAAACTCCACTGGGATTACCAGCAGGATAGTTCATCCCTTTCTAAGAAGTGTTTAGTTGCATCAAAAGTGTAGGCAAAGCTCAGAGAGAAGCAAGATTCTTGGCTCAGCTGGAAGATAGATGAAATTCATTTTTATACTGATAGCAACAACACAAAGCACTTTTGTGCTGCCCTGAAGGCTACTTATGAACCAAAGACCTATCATATATCTAAACTATTCAGTGCTGAACAGCTCAGAGTCATACTGATTAGCGATAAGGACATAATCCTGGAGATATGAGCTGAAAACTTGCAGTGTTCTCAACAGACATTACCAATCAATGCTGAAGATAGACTGTATACCTCAGATTGAAGTCAATCCCTCTCTACCTAAATTTCCAACTGAAGAAGAGGTTTTGAATGCTATTGGGTTCCTCTTGTGTGGCAAAACACCTGATACTGATTCTATTCCAGCTGAGATTTACAAGATAGAAGGGCTACTGCTCATAAAAAAGCTAATTGAAATTATTCTATGACAAGCACAGGGGATCTCTTAGTCATTGCTGGCAAGGTTCTTGTCTGAATCCTTATTATAGGCTGGTTCTTCATGTGACTTCAGAAAGGGCCAAGGAACAATTAATACAGTGTTTGCTGACCGACCACTGCAAGAGAAAGGCCAGGAACAGAAAGAACATAGGGGTATCCTCAGCATTCATCGATGTGACCAACATCTCTGATACTATCTGTTGTAAGGCCTTGTGGAAAATTATGTTAAAATGTCAGTAATGCATGTCAGTTTCATGATGGCATGCTTGCCCAGGTTCTGGAAACTGGGTGATGCTTTTGTGCTTTCCCAGGCACCAATGGACTAAAGCAAGGCTGTGTGCTTGCTTCCATGCTTTTTAGCATGTTTTCAGCAATGTTGTCAGATTCCTGCAATAAGGAGGAAAGCAGCAACAAGGTCAGCTGATGGGTCACATTGATGGTAAATTATTTAACTTGAAAAGGCTACAATGTAGCCAGTACTAAAGTGGAGGGAGAGTTGGTGCATGATTCCTTGTTCACACGTGATTTTGTAGTCAATGCAGTATGTTTTGATTCTCTGCTACTTGTGCTAATTATAAGCTAACAATTAACACAAAGAAAACACATGCTTTCCACCAGCCAGCACCATACTGTCTGTATGTGGAGCCATAGGTTGTAGCAAATGAAGAAATGTTGAATGCTAAGGATAAGTTCACTCCCTTTACAGTATGTTTTCCAGAGATGTCCACATAGATGGTGAGGCTGATGCATGCACTGCCAGAACTAGCTCAGCTTTTGGAAGGCCCCAAAGAAAAGTGTGGAAGAGAAGAGCAGGCTGCTTACCAAAGGTAAGGTGTGCAAACCTCATTGTTGCATGCCTGTGAAACCTCAGACAGTCGTACATATAAAAGACAGTTCTCATTAACAGAATGATTTACAATAAAATTCAATAACTTATAAATACTGTGGGCACATTTGAGGTTCATATACAGCATGGAAACAGAACAGTTTATAGGACTGCTCATTTGGCCTCTTCCTTTCACCTTAGCTTTCCATTGTCCAAACACTGTCCAGTATAAACCTGCTAATAAAAAGTCAAGCCAGTTCTCTTGTCAGTGTCCATCCTCTCCAAAAGCAGCAGTTATCTCTGACTTGATATGCCCCATGTTTACTATATCCTTTGGAATTATCTTGGATCATTGTCTTGATTAGAGTAACTAAGTCTTTCACAGTTGATAATCCTTACAACATTGCTTTTTTTTTCTTTTTCTACTTATACAACTTGCTATTCCTTTTATTTTTTTTTTAATTGTAACTTTTTATTGACAGAACATATGCCTGGGTAATTTTTTTACATTATCCCTTGCATTCACTTCTGTTCCGACTTTTCTCTTCCCTCCTTCTGTAATGCCAAAGAAACTGAGCAAGGCAGAGGTTAGAGACCAATTCAATAGTTTATTAAATGGAGAGAAATATTGGGACCAGATGGATCTTGGTCCCAGGGCTGTACGAGACTATCACCTCAAAGAATTCAGGCCTGAGTAATGGGACAGCAAGCTTTTTTATAGGATAACAAGAACAGTGACATAATGGGGGAGGTACTTAGGTGGGGATAACCTAATGGTGGGGGAGACCCCTAGGATGACACAATGGAGGGAGGTTACTGATATTCTAATGACATCTAAAATGGATAAATCTTTTTCCTGTTAAACATTAAGAAATGTCTATAACCTAAAGATACAAAACCTTCATCTCATCAACTGTTTAAGAGGGAATGATTATAGCCTGGGGTTTTGGGGCAGAGCAACTGAGGTAGACGTTTATCTCATCAAACATTAAGAGGGAAAGATTATAACCTGAGGCAGAATAACTACATAGGACAATTGGTGAAACTGGGTCTGAACCTTAAAAGAAACTGGGTCACGACATTAAAAGGGAACTTTGGTACAACACCTCCATCCCCTCCCGTATATGGCAAGTAGTCTTATACATGTTAAATATGTTATAGTATGTCCTAGATACAATATATGTGTGCAGAACCGAACAGTTCTCTTGTTGCACAGGAAGAATTGGTAAAAATAACCTGGGAAGAAAAACAAAAATGCAGTTTACACTCATTTCCCAGTGTTCTTTCTTTGGGTGTAGCTGCTTCTGTCCATCATTGATCAACTGGAACTGAATTAGATCTTCTCTTTGTCAAAGAAATCCACTTCCATCAGAATACATCCTCATACAGTATCGTTGTTGAAATATATAATGATCTCCTGGTTCTGCTCATTTCACTTAGCATCAGTTCATGTAAGTCTTTCCAAGCCTCTCTATATTCATACTGCCGGTCATTCCTTACAGAACAATAATATTCCATAACATTCATATACCACAATTTACCCAACTATTCTCCAATTGCTGGGCATCCATTCATTTTCCAGTTTCTAGCCACTACAAACAGGGCTGCCACAAACATTTTGGCACATACAGGTCCCTTTCCCTTCTTTAGTATTTCTTTGGGATATAAGCCTAACCACATTGCTTTTAATATTTATATTGTTCTCCTTATTCTGTTCACTTTACTTTGCATCAGTTCATATAAGTCTTCTCAGGTTTTTCTTTTTTATTTGTTTGTTTTTTGGGGTTTTTTTTTGCAAGGCAATTGGAGTTAAGTGACTTGCCTAGAGTCACAAAGCTAGAAGTGTTGGGTGCCTGAGGTCAGATCTGAAATTATGTTCTCCTGACTCCAGGGCCAATGTTCTATACACTGCAACATCTAGTTGCCCCTTTCTCAAGTTTTTCTGAAATAATTTTGCTTGTCATTTCTTAGAGCATACTATTCTACCACAATTACATACTACAAATTGTTTAACTATTCCTCAATTGATGAGTATCCCCTTGAGTTCTAATTCTTTGCTATCATAAACAAAACTATCATAAGGGTTTTTGTACAAATAAGTACTTTTTTCTTTTTCTTTGATCTTTTTGAAATATAAACCTAGTATCATTATTGCTGGGTCAATGGGTATGCACAGTTTTATAGCCCCTTGGTCACAATTCCAAAATGTTCTGCAGAAAGGTTGAGCTAGTTCACAACTCCAGTAACATTGCATTAGTGTTCCATTTTTCCATATTCCCTTCAGCATTTATCATTTTCCCTTTCTGTTTTGTACAGCAAACTGTTAAGTATGAGATGTATCAGAGTTGTTTTAATTTGTATTTCTCTAATTAGTAGTAATTTAGATGATTTTTTAAAAGCTTTTTATTTTTCAAAACATATGCATGGATAATTTTTCAACATTAACCCTTGCAAAACCTTGTGTTCCAATTTTACCCCCTTCCCCCACCCCCTCCTAGATGTCAAATAATCCAATATATGCAACATATTTATACAATTGCTGCAAAAATCAAATCAAACCCAAAAATAAGAAAGAAAGCAAAATGCAAGCAAACAACAACAAAAAGTGAAAAGGCTATGTTGTGAACCACACTCACTTCCCACAGTCTCTGTGAAAATGGCTTTCTTCATCACAAAGTCCTTGGAACTGCTCTGAATCATCTCAATGTTGAAGAGAACATGTCCATCAGAATTGTAGATAGATAATTTTTTTGTGGCTTTTATTAGTTTTGATTTTTTTCTAAAAACTGTTCATTTCCTTTGACCACTTATCCACTAGAGAATGATTTTTATTTTTTACAAGTCTGGCTCAGTTCCCTACATATTTGAGAAATGAACCATTTATCAGAGAAAATTGCTGTAAAAAAATTTCCCATTTCTTTTTTTCTTTCTACTTTTGCTCCATTAGTTTTGTCTGTGCAAAACTTTTTAAATTTCATATAATTAAAATAACCCATTTTACTTCCCTTGATCCTCTCTATCTCCTTTTTGGTCCCATTTTCCACAGATTTGACAGGTATATTTTTCCCTGCTTTCCTAATTTACTTTTAATATTGATGTGGATGTGGTCCCTTTAAGATTCCTTTCTTTCTGATTCCCAACTCCTCCTAGTTAATGTAATTACCTTTTGATTCACAAATCCTTGTCCCTCCGAATTCCAATAGAAGATCCAAACTTGTCCCACCCGCACCTGGATCTGAGCCAACTTTGGGGCTATACCCACAGGCCCCTCTAGCTAAATCTCCCATTATAAAAGGGCCCCGCTGGGAACCCTCTTTGCAGAAGTCCCAAACATGGCAGCCTTACTTCTGGCATGTCAGGACTTTCTGTCCATTGGACCCTCTGTCTAGTGCCCTTCTTATCTCTACCTTCGCTTACTTCCTTAACTATACTTTAACCTTACTTCCAAACCCCATAATAAACCTCTTTTATTAATCTAGCTTTTCGGGCCAATAAATGCTTTTTATTGGGGACTTGAGCAGCTACTAGATTTCATTTAATGCCATATCCTTGTGTGGAATCCAATGAGGTTGCAGGGGAGCTCTATTTGACTCCCTGTACCCCGATCCTGGCACTAGACCTCAATTAAACCCTAATTTCATTTAGGTACCCCATATCTATCCCTCATTAATATCATCCTTCATGTTTAAATCATTTATCTATTTTGATCATATCTTGATATATGATATAAATACTTGTGTATGCTTCATTTCTTCCAAACTGCTTTCCAGTTTTACCAGCAATTTTTGTTAGATGATAAGTTCTTACCCCCAAATCATGGATCTTGGGATTTATCAAATACTAGATTACTAGGATTATTTACTTTTGTATAATGTGTACCTAATATATTCCACTGAGCCATCATTCTATTGTTTGGATGCTTACTGGTTTTAATACAGTTCAAAATCTGGTACTAAATAGAGCAGGCCTTTTTATGTTCTTGAGTGACTATGGTGTCACCTGAGTGTCAATAATTTACCTGAGGCTGGAGACATACAGATAAATACATATACACATAAACACACACACATACACACACACACACACACACACACACACTATATATATATATATGATATATTTTAGAAGTATATACTACATACTTATGTATAGATAGTTTTAGGATTGACATTACACATAGCAAAAACAATCGATCAGATGAGGCTGTTCAACCACTTTCCAAATGTGGAAAGTTGAGAAATAGGGATGAGATGGCCAGTGATTTGGGGGAAGATTGTGTTAACCTTAGAGTTTTAGAAGTTACCAAAAATCAACCTTCCAGTTGGAGGTTTTTTCTGTAGTTAATCTTATGAGACATCCTGCTAGGAAATCTCTAAGACAATGGAAATCTCCAAGATAGAAATCAAAAGGCAGTTTATTTCTAGTCTGAGGATCTATTTCTGTTTACATTTCCCAGTAGCTCTATACCTTTAACCTTTACAACTTTTTCTGGAAAGATGTTTCACCCAAACTCACAATCTACTTCCTCCATAATTCTTTGCTGGATCAAACAGATGATCCTCAGGATTGTGCTGACTCACCAGACTTGGTTAGTGCACCTATGACAATCTGCATTGCTGGACCTGCAATAGTACATCCAATATTTTGAGGCCCACAGTAGCATAATTTGGTCTGCTCTTTCTCTAGATAATCATTTATTTAAGACCAGGGGGGAAAAAAAGGAAGAAAGAAATGCATTAGAGAAGAGAATAACAGCAGCTCCATGTATTTATGGCTACATGAAAACTGAGAGAAAGAATGGGTTAAAGAAGCTTGTCCCATCCAGGAACCTAGAGTAATTCTTCTACCTTCTTACTCAAAAGACTGACATAAAAATGGGTCTTCATCTGTTTTTGTCTTTAGAATGCACATTCAATTCCAACTTAGAAGCCAATTAAAATACTTTTCATCCTCACACCTTAAATCAAAAGAAAATAGTTATATAATAACTGCACATTTAATTATGGACAATCAGAGGCTTCCATTAACATTTCCAGAAGAAAGCTCACTAAACCTCATTTGAGTTGACAGCAAGCACAGCACAGTAGGAATACTCTAAGGAGTGGGGTCTCATAAGCTATCTGTTAGTAACATACTTGTATGTATCTGGGGGGAAATCAGGTAGTTTATGGGAAAAGGAAAAGAATGAGTCAATTCTAATGTATAAGTTTTCCTTTCTATAGTCTAATTCAGTTATATACCAAGGGAAAGGATATTTACTAATAATCCAGTGGGTATATGTTAACAAAGGCCTCATTCTGGGACAAGTGATAGAGAGAGCACAGACTTCAGATCTTGCAGAATAAATTTCAGTCAAGAGGGAGAAAAAGGGAAATTATGGCTATATCTCCCCATTCCTCTTTAGAGTTGTCTACCCATGTCAAAAAAATTAGGCACCTTTTCCTTTCCCCCTCACCTGTCCTCATTCTTACTATCAGACTGAGGACAGACTGTTTCTCCTTCTACCCTACAAGCTGTGATGACAACTATTAGCTTTGGCAAGAACTTGGGTCAAAACTTCTAGCATGAAAGCCTTATGTGACTTGAAATGGTGTCATTAATACATTGTAAAATGCTAGAGGAGCTGTGGAAAAATAGGTACACTGTACACAAGTAAATATTCTTTCCCTTGGTATATAACTGAATTAGACTATAGAAAGGAAAACTTATACATTAGAATTGACTCATTCTTTTCCATTCTGGAAAGCAATTTGGAGCTATGCCCAAGAGTTTTAAAACTGTACATAGCCTGTGACTCAGCAATGCCACTGCTAGGTCCAAACCCCGGAAACATAAAAGAGAGAAAAAGAAAACCTTTATGTACAAAAATATTTACAGCAGCTTTTTTGTAGTAGCAGAGAATTGGATACTGAAGGGATGCCTATTAATTGCAGAATGCCTAAAACAAATTGATGTTTATAGATGTGATGAAATACTCTTATTCCATAATAAATAAATGTGGAAGGGGACAGTTTCAGAGGAACCTGGGACGACTTGTATGAACTGAAGCTAAATGGAGTGTGCTGAACCAGGAGAACAATTTTTATTATAACAATAATATTATAAAGAATATGGGCTTTGAAAGTTTTCTGATCAATATCAACCAACTACAATTCCAAAGAACTCATCATGAATGGCTATCCACCTCCTGATAGAGAGCTGACAGACAAACTAAAGAATATTTTCTTTCTTGACACTGTGGACACAGAAATTTGTTTTGCACGATTCTACATACTTTTGTGTTTTATCTTTCTTACTTCTCAGTGGGCCTAGGTAGGGGAACAATAGATGGAGAGAATTCGATTTTTTTTTAATTCTAAAATTTATTGGACAAAAAAATAGCTCACATTTCTACTTGAAAGTTCATAGAAAATCTCAATTTAGGTCAACTAGGGTAAAATATAGATTTTTCTTACTATGTAAGTAAAGCAAAATGAAGAGTTGAGGTGATTCTACAGATAATTCTCATTAAAACTATCAAAAGAAAAAAATATATACAATAAGCACTTATATGAGTCATAATGAACACAATGAACCCTGGTTGCTCTGAATTACACCAATACACAACATCCTACAAGGCCCAGGAGCTTGGATCCCTGATAAGTGACTACTCCTCTTTTGAACTCATAAAGAGTTGAGATTCATACTAAGGTTAGCCTATTTTCTTTTCTTTTTGGTTTATTTTCTATAATAGCCTCTTATTTCTCCAAATACATGCAAAGATAGTTTTCAACATTCACCTTTGCAAAACTTTGTGTTCCAAATTTTTCTTCCTCTTTTCCCTCCTCTCTAAAAAGCAAGCAATCCTATATGTTAAAACATATGCAATTCTTCTAAACATATTTCCATATCTGTCATGCTGCTCAAGAAAAATTAGATCAAAAAGGAAAAAAGAAAACATGAGAAAGAAAAAAAACCAAGCAAACAACAAGCCCCCAAAATGAAAATACTATGCTTTAATCCATATTCAGTCCCTATTGTTCTCTCTGAATGAGGATGCCTTTCATCACAAGTCTATTGGAATTGCTTTGAAACACAATCATCACATAATCTTGTGGCTAAGTACAATGTTCTCTTGGTTCTACTCACTTCAGTTAGCATCATGCAAGTCTTTCCAGGCTTTTCTGAAATCAGCTTGCTTGTTGTTTGTTATAGAACCATAATATTCTATTACATTCATATATCATAACTTATTCAACTATTCCTCAACTGATGGGCATCCATTCATTTTCCAGTTTCTAGCCACTACAAAAAGGGCTTCCACAAACATTTTTGCACATGTGAGTCCCTTTCCCTCCTTTATGATCTCTTTAGGATACAGGCCCAATAGAGAGACTGCAGGATCAAAGGGTATGCATTTTTATAAGCCCTTTGAGCATAGTTTCAAATTGTTCTACAGAATGGCTGGATCAATTCAAAACTACCAACAATGAATTACTGTCCCATTTTTCCCACATCCCCTTCAACATTTATCATTATCTTTTCCTGTCATCTTAGTCAATCTGAGAGGTATGAAATGGTATATCAGAGTTTTCCATTTGCATTTCTCTAATCAGTAATGATGTTAGAGGTTTTTTTTCATATGATTAAAAATGGCTTTAATTTCTTCATCTGAAAATTGTCTTTTCATATCCTTTGACCATTTATCAGCTGGGAAATGGCTTGTGTTCTTATAAATTTGAGTCAGTTCTCTATATATTTTAGAAATGAGGCCTTTATCATAAAAAATATAAAAATTGTTTCCCAGCTTTTTGCTTCCCTTCTAATCTTGGCTGCACTCGTTTTGTTTTTATAAAACCTTTTTTTTTTTTTAATTTAATGTAATCAAAATTATCCACTTTGCATTTTATAATGTTCTCTAGTTCTTCTTTGGCCATAAATTCCTCTTTTCTACAGATCTGAGGTAGACTATCCCTTATTCTCCTAATTTATTTATAGTATCACCGCTTATGTCTAAATCATGAACCCATTTCTACTTTTTCTAGACATAGGGTGTTGTCTATTGGTCAATGCTTAGCTGCGGGGCTGCTTAATTTCAAGTAGGAAAATTGGGTTTTTTTCCCTTTCTTGCTCTGTAGTAGAATACCAAGGAAAACCTTCTTATATAATTTAGGAATGGCTCATGGTCAAGAGTTTCCCAAGTATCAGATGGGGGTAAGGGGGTGTCCAGAATTGTAGGTCAAAGTGTTTACCTCATTTTACAAATGAGCTAAGGAACAGGGACTGATTGATTTGCCTGTTTCTTACATTCCCTTCCCCCCATATAAAAAACATAAATATAGTTTAATTCAGTAACACTGAACTCCTGGTTGTTGCTGGAATAAGACACTCACTCAATCGCCTACCTTTCTGGCATTTTTGCTGTACACATCACTCCCAAACCCAGACACGCAATTTTCTCCATCCTCATCTCCACCTCCCAGTTTTCCTGGTTCCCTACAAATCTATCTCCAACAAGTTTTTTCTGATTCCTCCTTAACGCTGAAATTAACAACCCCCAAAGAGAGAGCCATCTCTATAGATAATTCTTACAGATAGCCACTGAACCCAGGTGGTTTGGGGGGAGGGGAGGAGTGACGCTGGCGACTTTGTACAGCCCTCCATCACTTAAAATCCCTCCCTGATGACATAGTGCTCTTCAATAATGAAAAGCAACAGTCCCCAGAGATGATCCCCAATTCATGCTGTCTGCCTCACTTCTGGCTATATTACTGCTTATATCACGTTGGTACAGCTTGTGCAGATGTCCCCGTTGAGGTTAGGAACCAGTTTGTCTTTCTTGGTGCCCGCAGCCCTACACAGTGCCCGGCCCTTACAAATGCCTGCCGACTGCTCAGGGTCTCATGCGAGGCAAGTCTGGAAATGAGGTGTTACTGACTCTCCGCCCGGAGCCCTAAGCACTACACCACGCTGGTTCTTTGCAGCTTCAGCCGGCTTTGGAGACCAGCCACGAGGTTGGAGAGATGGGGGTGGGCATTTCCAAATGCAAAATCACTTCGGGGGGCGTTCTTTTTTTCTGGGGAGACGTTTCAAAGGAGAGTGAAGCACAAGATGCCCATTAGGCGGCGCATGCGATACACTAACAAGCCTCTCTCCATTTGTGTGCCCCAGTAACCCCCTCACTCAAGCGACCCAGAGTAACCTTCTTTCCCAAGAATCAATGACCCCTCCCTTCCCCGACTCTCGCCTGCTCGGATCTCAGCCAATTGGAGAACAGAGAACGAGCCGGCCTGTCCCGCCCTTTCCTTAAGACTCCTCCTCGAACCAGTTGGAACAGAATCGTAAAATCACTTCTCAGCCGGTTTGGGAATCCTCCAATGGAAATTCTAGTTCCCTCTTCTAAGCTCCACCCCCATCCTCCTAGCCTACCGCGTTGACGGGCTGGTTGGAGTCACCTTTGCCTTACAAACGCCAAACACCGCCTTCTTCCCTCCGAGCTTCATCAAACCCCTCCCCTTCTGTCTCATAGACCAATAAGAATCCGCATGTCTTCCGACTGGGCGGGCTGACAACCAATGTCCACGCTGTGGGCGGGCTTCAGGCTGGAGTTGAGGTGAAGCTGTTGCGCCTTGCCCACAAGCGTGGCGCGCGAAGTGGGGTGGGGGGCGTCCCACGGGGGCGCCCGGAGTTAAGATGGCGACGGCAGCTGATCAGGACGTAGAGACGACAGCCCAGCTAGTGGTCGGGGTCCTGCGTGCTGGGGTCGAGGCACAGTGGCTTGGGAAGTTGTCGGCGTACCTTGGTGCCTCAGAGCAGGCGTTGCGGCTCATCATCTCCATCTTCTTAGGTAAGGGGTCTCTCCTTCCTTGGGCTGAGGTGCCCTGATGTAGAGGGACACGCCTTCCCCCGCCCTCGCCCTCTCCGTCCTTTCTCCGGGGAATTGTCCCGTGCGATCCATGACTCCCCCCATTCCCCACTCCCACTCCCTCTCTTCCCTCCGTCCCCAAAATTCACACCAGCCACTTCCGGGGCATGAATCTTCCCCCACCCCCTCATATACCCCCCACTCTTCTAGGTTGGCTGAGAGCCGGTGCCCCTTGACCTTTGCACTCTCTCTTCTCCTTTCCTTCCTCTTTGGTGCGCTCCTTATGCCCTTTTCCACCCCTGCCTCCATGCCTTATCCTAACTCGCTTGTTCCTTGCAGAGCCTGTGCCTACCATCCTCACCCCCTCGCCTTAACCCTGTTCGGGGCAGTGCCTCTCTACAAGCCTGTCCAAACCCTCTCCCTGGGAGACCCCTATGCCCTGGTCCCAGCCTTCCCACTGGTTTGTGTGCAGTGTCCCCTAATGTCTCTCACTCCTCTCGTGGTCATCTCCCTATTCAACCCCATTCAGCTGATGAGGACCCCCCTCAGTCTTCAAGTCCCTTTAAGTCCCAACTGAAATCCTACCTCTTTCAGGAAACCTTCCAGATCTCTCTTAATTCCAGTGCTTTCCCTCCTGCTGTTATTTCCTAGCCTGCTTTGTGTATGGATGTTTGCATGTAATCTCCTCTAGTTTGTAAACTCCTTGAGGGCAGGGATTAGTCTTTGTCCTCTTTTTGTATCCCCTACTATTGGCACTTAGTAGAACCTTAAGGATGTGTATTGAATTGTTAGCTGCTACTTCTGGAAAGGTAAAAGAGCGAAAGCTACCCTTGCCACCTGAAGCTTCTATCTATATTCTACTGCAGCAAGAGGAATGCAATATGTACTTGGATAAGTAAACTCAGTAGTGGAAGAGCCATAACTACTGAAGTAATCAGCACATTCATTGCTCAAGAAAGGACACTTGAGCTTGACTTGGTGGACCTTGAAAGAATCTAGGAATTCTCATTTGCTCACAAGCAAAGGGTGCCCAGCAAGAGGAACTGCCTTTGCTGAAGCCTGGGGACAGAAGATAGAATCTCATTGGATATGAGGAACAGCTAGTATCAGACCAGTTAGACTTGTGTGTGTACTACATGCACGTATGTCACATGAAATAAGTCTGGCAAAGTGTCCGTTATTTTTATACTATGTGTAATTTTATATATCCCTTCCACCTAACAGCATAAAACTTGCTGGTTTTGAGGGGAATATCAATTCCCTTTAAAGATGATTCATAGATTTTTGCCGTGTGGACAGTTATGTTGGTTGTCCACATGGTGCATTCATGTACTCACAATCTGTGTTATAATTGCCTTCTTTTACCAAGAACATCAGCTCCTTCTACAAGATTACAGAACATTCTTCATGTCAGCCTCAGGTCCCTAAGCATTTTGTGTTTGAATAGTTGAATGTTCACTAGAGGGCATTTTACATAATATATTAGCCTAGGATGGTAAAGGTGAAGCAAACCTTAAAAGTCACCTAATCCCAGCCTCTTTTACCAAGAATAACAGCTCCTTCTACAGGACTACAAAATATTCTTCATGTTTATCTCAGATCCTTAAGCATTTTGTTTGAGTAGTTGAGACTGTTTGCTAAAGAACATTTTTACATTCTATATTAGCTTGGGATATAAAGGTGAAACCAAACCTTAAAAGTCATCTAATCTAAGTCCTTCATATAAAATCAGGATAAAAATGAGACCCAGAGTGATTGGTTAATGATTTGCCTAAATTAATTCAAACTCAGGTCCTTTGACCCAGGGCCAGTACTATTTTTATTATACTATGCTATTTGTAATGCTATAGCATTCTTGACTCTCTAAGCAGCATGGAGAATGCCCTCATATACTGGTTCTTATATGCCAGATATGTTCAGTGTCATCTCACTCTTCATAACTCCATGGACCATAATTCACACTACTTGTCCATGGGTTTTCTTGGCAGAGTTATTAGAATAGTTTGCAAGTTTCTAATCCAGTGGCCAGAGAGGTAAAAAAGTGATTTGTCTTTTGGTCATTCGGGAAGTAAGTGTCTGAGGCTGGATTTGAATAGGGGCTTCCTGACTATGGGCCCACTCTCAATCCACTCAGCCATCTAGCTGCCTCTCATTACACTCTTTAAAAAGTCTGTGCTTTCATCTAGATGCTCTTAGAAGCAGATAGTAGGCAACCTTTGAATTGCCTTAGCCAAAACAGAAATCATCATCTAGTGGTCAGTCCTTTGGAAATGTAACTTAGCTAGGGCTGGGCCTCAGTTGCTGGGTCAGTAGACTTTCTAGCTTACAAGAAACATCCACAGCTTGGTCTTTGCTGACATCCTTTTTGAAGAACTGACATGCCCCACCCAGAGAATTATCAGAGTAGCGCTTTTGGTGGAAGACTATACTAGAGTACAAAATGAAATTATTTCTGTACTGACAAGCTTAGAATCTATTTAGTGGGAGAAGGTTTATGTGCATGAAACTAGAGAAAAATATAAGCAATATGTAATTAAATTCTAAATTGTATGGTGTATCTGCTAGAGAAATTCAGAGGTGAGAGGTAAGGATTGGATTAACTACTTTAAAAGGTGGAACTTAAACTGGGCTTTGAAGAATAGGTAAGATTTTATTTGGTTGAGAGGAATGGGGAGATGAATGAAGTCATAGATTGGGTTGGGTTGGTGAGTGGGTGTAAAGAGTTTCATTGGAAAGAAGGCTTGATAAGGTACAGCCAGATGGTAGAAGGCTTTTAATGCCAGCTTGAGGAGTTTGGACCTGGATCTAATAAGAAATAGTATATTACTGAGGAATAGTATCAGCAAAGCAAATTTTTCAAAATCTAAAGTAGAGATCTTGAATAAATTCAAATTTTCAAGTGACCTTAATTAAAAATTAGTATCATCCTTTAGTATGACATCCAATTTCCCCTATGGATTTTTTCCATGTCACTTTGAACTTTGTTTCAAGTCATGATCCAGTAATTCTGGTGGGCCAGTTCTTATCTTTGTGGTTATATCACTTTTTTCTTATCCTTTCACTCTCAGTTATCATGGAAGTATTATTCAGCATGTTTTACACAACAGTGTTCCAAGTTCTTCAGTAAGTCATATGTGCATACACCCTGGTCCTCTATATCACTGTTTTGTGTTTTAGGCCCAGTTAAGGTAATAAGACCCATACCACATCAAACTGTTTTGTATAAATAAGTAGCCATTTTGTAATACAATTAAAATTATAGTTCAGAAACATACTTCTTTGTGGGAACGAAGGCATATAAAGACAGATACTGTGCACATGGGAAAGGTCACAGATCCAAGTGTTGGTACCCTTCCTTTCTCCTAGGCATTAGGAAGTATTGTTTATTTGATTCCATTGTGTAGACTAGCAATTAGCAAACTGTTAAGTTAGAAGTATGGTGCTAAGTTTTTTCTTTATTCTTTCATATAGTATTGAAGAAAAAATGGAAATCTATTTTACATATACATGTAAAATCCATGTACAGCTTTTTGGTATCCTTTTCCATCACCTCCAGTCAGAAAGGGAGACTGATACCACCTATTATGTAGGGATTAATTTTAGGTTCAGAGTACCTCTTAGATCTACCAGTTAGTAATATCTTACTGTGTAGACTATTTTAGAATTATTTTCACTCTCCTAACAGCTAACTGATACTTCTATGAAGGCAGGGAGAGATACAAGAAGACAATATAGACTAGTTCCAAACAAATGTTCCAGGGAGAAGTCTAGTGGTGGACAGTCTTGGGGAGGGTATCGATATGGCAGTCCTTGTATTATTTTATATTTCTGTATGTTTTGCATATTTGTACAGTTCTAAGAGACTTGGATATCTTTGGGGGTAAAGAGTAATAATAGTAAGGGTAATAGTTGGTAGTAGGAAAGAAGAGAAAAGAACCTGTGTGTCCTGAAAAATTTTCAGGGAATCTGTGAGCTCAAAACTTTTCATAATACTAATACTAAGATGTCTTCATTTCTACGGCAAATATCAATACATGTAACCCACAAAAACAAAAGCTTTGTTATATATGTGTCCTCAATCATTTTTGAGAATGTAAAGGAGTCCTAAGACCAAAAAGTTTGAGAACCATTGGTATAGGATGACCCTATTTATCTCAGGATTCACAGTTCTCCATGAATATTATCATTAATGGTAAGATAAAGTGGGGTGGGGGAATGAACTTTGGACTTGGAGCCATATCTCTGAGCCAGACATCTTACTTTGAACCTCCATTTCCTTATCTATGTAATGTGTCCTAATAAAACTTATACAGACCTTCAAAATGCCTTTTCTGAAGAGGTTGAAAAAAGGGTAAGGCAGGATTAAGATCTGTGGTTTCATTTCAGTAGGGAGCTCCCATTAAGGAATATCCGTCCCCCGGTGCAGAAAGTATGGAGTAAGCATGGAGAGTTAACTCCCGTCATTACATAACAGAAGCTGGACTTGAACACAGGTCCTCTGGACTTTGAAGCCAGTTCTCTTCTCACTCACTGTATTTGATGCATCTGTGCAATAGAAATCAAAACAATTCTCATTTCTAGAATTTATAAGTAAAGTAATAAGGTTTGCAGAGCACTTTCCCTCCTATAGCCCCATGAGGCATATAGTACAACTGTTTTTATACCCATTTTACAAATGAGAAAATTGAAGCATCTGAAGTGATTTACTTTCCTCTGATTACATAACTAGTAAATATCTAAGGCAGTCAGATTTATGCCAACATGTCCTGAATCCAAGTTCAAAATTTCATGTACACACTCACATAGACATTCTTTTTATGAAAAACACTTTGGAAATAGGGCCATTGCTCCAAAAAAAGATTAAAATTAGCTCATCCTAGACTGGATTTTTGGTCTGGACTCTTAGCTTGGGGGGAGGGGGTTAATCTAAAAATAAATGCTTTCTAGAATATCCCCCTTTTTAAGTCTTTCGAATGTTATTATGGAACTAGCATGTGAAGACCTCCCGGTTTCTATTCTGAGCTCTGGTCGCCTGGTTTAGCATAGTAGCTTTCCTGTAGTACTCTTCTTGGCCCAGAGCTATGATTTAGCAGATAACATACCAGAAACTGCAATTATAGCTTACTGAATTCACATCACACAAATTAATGACCTTTAAAGGAAATCTTCTTGTGCCCAGTTACAACTTGCAGTTTTTTTTGGACTGCAATCATGTTAGGCTCCTTAGGAAACAAATCCATGCTGTACTTGGCTCACTGTACATCCCAACCACTAAGCCCAATCTTTGTCTTCTATAATAGAGTTGATGAGCCCTCAAAAATCCTAGCCTTCTAGTTCCTCAACTTCTAAAACACATGTTCTCTGTCTCCTCCCTACTTCAACCAAAAACAGAAGGAATACCTTTAGGCTAACCAGATCTATTTTCAAATTCTTGATGTCTTACACTTCTCTACAGAAATTTCAAATTCCCAGTTTTCCATGCCTCCTATTTGTAATCCTTTCCTAAACCTCTTAGTCTTTACCCTGACTTTTCCCACTATTTTCCTAGCCTAACTTCCCATTCTTTTTTTTTTTTTTTTTTTTTAAAGTCTGGACCCTAGAGCTAATCAGTTTAATACAATATTAACCAAAACCCTTGGTCCCGCCTGTCTTTCTGCTATTCAAACTCTGCTAATGTATCCTAAATTGCCACCCTATCCACCCTGCCTTCTCTGAACTGACTGCTACTAGAAGTAATTAACTCATGATGACTGAATCCAGTACAAATAAATGTTTCTAATATCTGCTTTCTCCACCCTATTTCAGGCTATCATCATTCATCTATACTCCTACTATAGCTGCCAGATGTTAGTCTCTCCTCTTTTTTTAATTACTAATTTTTAAGAATGTTTATACATTTCATTTTCCAGTAATTATTCCCACCATAACAAAAGCAACAGTTAAGCAAAAAATGACCACTACTATGGTCCTTTATTTGATATTCTACTTTAATGTTCTTTCACCTATCTTCTGAAAGGTAGATGTTCCAACATCAGTCATCTGATCAACCAACATTCATCATTGTATTTGACTTGAATTCTGTTTAGAGAGGGGTTTTTTGCTGCTACCTTCACTTACATTATTGTAATTATCCCGTATCTTAGGTTTTGGGTTCTGTTTTTTTAGTTCCTCATCAGTTATAGTCTTCATATTCGTCATTTCTTATTGAACAGTAATCAATCACACTAATACAGCACCATCTGTTGAGACATTCTTCCAGTCTTCCTTTACACATCTAACCAAAATAATCTTCCTAAAACTCAGCCATGACCACATCACCTCCTTGCTTCCCCCAGATAAAACACCAGCTCTTTAAAATTTGCTATAAAAGGCCCATAGCAGTCTACCTCTAGTTTAGCCTCACAGCTTCATTTTGCATTATTCCTTTATACATCCTGTGTATCTGACAAACTGGACCTAATTTTTGTTTTCCCAAACTTAGAAAGTGCTTTGGCCTGCAGCCCTTCCCCCATGACTTGAATGTATACCTCTTTTCTAACTTTCAAAAGTCCTTCCCTTTATAGGCTCAGCTCACATGCCAGCCTTTCCTCTTTCCCTACGACATGTCCCAGTTGAAAGAGTTCTCTCCCTTGTATATTATTTAGCATATTTTTCTAGCTCTCCTTTACTATTTCACATTAATCTGTTTTATTATATTTAATCTGCCACCAGGATCTCATGTACACAATTCCCACCTACCAGAAGTCATTTCAGCTGGTTTTACACCAACTCTTTTTTGGCTTCTACTGCCCTGTCGACATTGCCAGGGTTATATCCTTCGCTGGAAAGTTTTTGTACTACTCAGCCCTCATCCACTGGGTTTCTGGACCATCCCCATGATCCAGTATTAAGACTCACTAGCTTTTACCTTCTGGGCCAATGCCATGAATGCCCAAAGACCCTGACCTTGACGCAGGGTGGCCTCTGGGCTAAATGTCTCCAAGTTCTTTTTCTGTTGTTATTTTTTTTCTTTCTGCCTCCTTTCCTCTAAAAGCTTTCTCATCAGTTGCCCTTGTTGCCAAATTTGCACCTGCCTCCTGCTCCTCAACCTCATTCTCCCTTAGAACCACCAGGAACATCAGCTGCCCCACTTTCTGCTCCATTGTCTGCTCGGTACTTACTGTATTGGAGGGGTTGGTCAGTGACCTCAAAAGTCTCTAACCAGCCGCCTTCCTGTCACACCAGATCTAGAAGATCTAAGGAAATCTCACATGGAGAGCCAGCATGTTAGAATGGAAAGAACATGAGCTGAGAGTAAGAAAAATGCACTTAGTAGCTATGGTTCCCCATTTTCTCCTTGCCTTTCCTTCCCTTCCTTCTCCTTTCCCCTTCTCCCTCAGCCCGGCCCTGTGATAATGCCCTCCTAAAAAATCATCTTGTATCTATTTTGTGTATATTTATATCTGCATTGCATGTTTCTCCCAAACAGATTATAAGTTCCTTGAGGATTAGGTCTGTTTTAATTTTATCATTTTATTCCTAGTATTTAGCAGTTCCTGGTACAGAAAAGTGTTACTTATCCTGTCCCCAACTCTTTCACTATCATCCCTACCTTTATGTCCTTATATGTTCCATGAGGGAAGAGACTAGAATTTTATTTTATCTTTGAATCTAAAACATTTCATTCGTGGTGGGTACTTTATAGACGAGGGGATTGTTACATGGTATTCAGAAAAATTTTACATCGATTTTTTTAAAGGGCTAGGTTCACCTGACAAGTAGTTAAAAAAGAAGTTGATAAATGGGATTTCTGGTTTGGTTATATAGCAAGCATCTGAAAAGGTTCTGCTGCTGGATGCTAACTTCTACATTTTTTTATCTTTCCTGTACATTCACAGCCACAAGTTTCATCAGTTTCTAAAGCTTCCTGTTTAAGCATTGTTTTTCCAGTTACTTATTTTTCTCTGTATCCAATGTTATAAAATCCTCAGCAATAGAACTTTAAAAATCTGAAAGGCATTTCATTGAACAGCTCTATACTAAAAAAGTCCCTTCAGAATAAAGAGAAAATGGGTTGGGAATAAAGTGGACATCTACTTGGCTGATACAAAATCTTCTTCGAATGCTTCCTCATGGCGTGGAAGGGAAATCTAATTTCCTAAAGGCAATGTCAACATGCTGTGAGTTCTCGCAGGTCTTACCTTACTGGAAAGATTGTAATTTTGGCACCAGACTGTCTGCTTTCTGAGGCCAGAATGGTCAAGTATAGAGACACTTATCAGTAGGCTGACCTCTTAATAGAGTACTTTGACCATCTTGAAACAAAGAAAAAATACAAAATTGCCCATGATCCTATGCTTCTCTTTGGTTTTGGAATGATTCTGGCAGAACAGAAGAAAGGAGATCAGTATATCAAGAGACAAGCCGGTCTTAGACATAGTATACAAATTAGCCAGACTGTTAGTCCCCTAGAGCAGTGAACAAGTGGTTCAACTGGAACAACTGGGTCGTATCAATTCTGAAATACTTTCTATAAATGAAACCAAAGGAAAATTGAAACTAAGTGGAAGTGTAATACAGCTGTTTCTTTACAGAAACAAATAAAGGAGTTAACAAGGTTGGGGTTTTTTGTGCATTCAAATGTAGTAGATTCCTTTGGTCTATGCATTCAGGCTCTTCCCCACTCATCTTTCATGCTTGCAAAAAATAATTTTGCTAAATTGCAAAATTGATTTCCTCCTCCCCACCCCTAAACTCCTGTTTGGCATTTCTATTTCTTCATAACCTGGTCACTTATAGGTTTATGGAAGGTGGAGGTATCAATATCCTTATGGTTAAAGTTCTGTTTTTCATACATTCATAAATCCTCCAAAATTTGGCTCCTGCTTGTGTTTTCAGATTTATTTCCTATTTCTCCCCTTGAGGTTGGTCTGACCCAACTGGCCATTGAAGTTCATGTCTCCTAGACTCATTAATCCATATCTTATCTTCATGCCTTTTTATCATTGATTCTGTTCCTGTTGTAAAGATGCCCTCCCTGTTCACTTACTCACCTTAACTTTTTCAAATGTCCAGCTTCCTTTTAAGATTTCATATCAAGTACCACCCTCTAGGGTAGGAACTAATCCCCAGCTATTAGTGTTTTCTTTCTTTCCTGAAATTGCCATATATTTATCTGGATACAAGTTGGAATGTAAGCTTTTTAAGGACAGGATCATTTAATGATGAGATTTAAAAGATGAGAAATCTTTTGGTTTTGCAGCCCCTAATAGTGTTTTGTACATACTTAGTTTGATAAATGTTTGTTGAATTGATTTGCCTAATTTTTTTTAGTTAATAGTATTTTTTTAAAAAATTTTAAATGCATAAAAATAGTTTTCAGTATTCACTTTTGCAAAACCTTATGTTCCAAATTTTCCTGTCTCTCCCTCTGCACCCTCCAGATAGAAAACAATAGGTTAAACATGTGCAATTCTTATACATAAACTTCCATATTCATCATACTGTGCATGAAAAATCAGATTCAAAGGGGGAAAAAATTGACAAGAAAGAAAAAAAACACAAACAAAGTAAACACTACGACTAAAAAAGGTGAAATTAATATGCTTTGATCCACATTTGGTCACCACAGTTCTCTATCTGGATGCAAATGGCTGTTTCCATCACAAGTTTATTGGAATTACCTTGAATCATCTATTGTTGAAAAGAGTCAAATTCATCACAGTTGATCATCACATAATCTTGTTGCTATATAAAATGTTCTCTTGATTCTGCTCACTTCATTTAGCATCAGTCCGTGTTAAAAGTCTTTCCAGATTTTTCTGAAATCGGCCTGGTTATTTTTTATAAAACAATAATGTTCCATTATCTTAATATGTTATAATTATTCAGCTATTCCCCAACTGATGAGCATCTACTCAATTTTCAGTTCCTTGCCACTATAAGAAGGACTGCTACAAAGATTTTTTTGTTCTTATGGGTTCTTCTCCCTTTTTTATGATCTCTTTGCAATACAGACCCAGTAAGACACTGCTGAATCAAAGGGTATGCACGGTTTTATAATCTTTTGGCATAAAATTGCTCTCCAGAAAGAATGTATCATTTCACAGCTCCACCAACAATTTATTAGGGCCCTGTTTTCCCATATTTCCTCCAATATTTTTCATTGTCTTTTCTTGTCATCTTAATCAATCTGAGGGATTTTGTGAAGTGGTACCTCAGTTGTCTCAATTTGCATTTCTCTCATCAATAGTGATTTAGAGCATTTTTTCTATGATTCTAAATGGCTTTAATTTTTGTTCATATCTCTGAACGTTTATCAATTAGAGAATGCTTGCATACTAATTTTAAGGCACTGTGATAGACCATGAATGTAATAAAATGAACACTGTCCTTGCTCTCAAGAAGCTTACCAATCTAGTGACTATGATAAGATATGTATGTCTTTAAGGATAATAGGAGATAAGATGTGTTGAGGGCAGAGAGGTTTGCGTATTGTGCTGTAACAGATTTTGAGGAATTATTTTTATATACTTTCATTTGTTAGGGATCAGGAAAAAAAGTCCCTGAGCTTGGAATTATAACCTACTTTGAGGTAGAAGTATACCTCTACACAGATGGATGAAGCAGATTGTAAAGAGGGAGGCTTTAGTATTATGGTTAGTCAGAAATTAAGTCCAAAGGAAAAGAGAATAAAATAAATAAACCTGGAATGACAGGGTCAGCATAAAGTAATATTCATATCCTTTTGAGGATGTAATATGCTCTATATCTCATCTTAGCCTTACAGTAATATTGAGATGGATATTATTATCCTATTATAGATAAGAAAATTGATGCTCTTAGAGATTTAGTGACTTGCTCATGATCATACTGTTAGTAGTAGTGTAGCAGGATTAGAGTTCAGGATTTTGGGGCTCCAAGTCTTAACTCTCTCCTATGCCATGCTGCTTTTCTCAAATCATAGGGTTTTTGAGTTAAAATATTTATCTATTCCAAATCTCTCACTTGGCAGCTTCTTTCTTTTCACCCAGATGCTGACATGAATAGCCATAGAAGCTTGAGGTAGATTCCATAGAGTTTTACTGAGGACATATTTTGGGGAAAGTGTATAGAATGGTTTGACATAAACTAAGCACTCATTTGACAAATAGTATATACCTATGGTGTACATTTCAGAACACGTGTTAGCAGTGGAAAAGATACAAAGTTTAGAAGCTCAGTCACTGTGAGTCTTAGTAGCCTTTGCCCCTTTCCTTTCACTCTGTCCCTGTCAGTAGAAAAAAGGAAGGACATCATTGCATAAAACTGAGGCTATTTTGTATTTTTTTGTTGTTTCATGAGATACTGTGACCAAAAATTTATTGCCTAGTGACAAGCTTACTAATGTTGAGCCTCTCAATACTAAATTAAACTGGTTTTTAGAAAGCAGTTAGTAGGGTCATACTTAGAAGCCTTTCTAACATGATAAAACCTGTCCTAGTGGAAAAAAGAATGACCATTTATCAAATATGATATAGATAGAGTTGTATGAGTCTGGTTTGAACTTAATAATCTCCAAAGTTCCTAGCAACTTTGTGAGATTAATGGGAAATATTTAAGTAGCAAACGATTGGGGTCAACTGGGTGTGGAAGCTAGAGGAAGAGATTGGTTAAGGAAAAGGGGAATGGCCTAAGGAACTCCTATCCTTTCCAATTTTGTGTCGTGTGAAAATATGGTAATCATGCTCTTTATTCAGATAATTTATAAAACTGTTGATCAGGTCAGCGGCAAGAACAGATCCCTGTGGCACTCCACAAAAGACCTCCTTTCAGGTTAATATTAAGGACCAGACTCTTGGTCCAGTTGTTCACCCAGCTCTAAATCTTGTACTATCATCTAATCCACATCTCTCTTGCTTTTTCCACAAAGAGACTTTATATCAAATAATAGCTAAAATTTAGGACAAACATATATTGCATTCTTCTGAACTACTAGTTTGGAACACTGTCAAAAAAATGTCTTATGGATTTTTAGTCAGCATCTCTAAATAATATGTCCTAGAATTTTTTTCAGGAATTGAAGTCACACTCATTAACTTAAGTTTACAGACTTTGTCTTCCCTTTGTTTATGAAAATCTGATTAGGTCCTGACAGCTTAAGTAATGTAGGAATAAGTAAGGCATGTTTTGCACTATTAAAATAGTTTTGGTAGTAGAACTCAAGTGAGTTTGAAAGAGAAGTAAATAAATTTTAATTCATGAAAGACATATAGTAAAAATAATTTCCATAAGCCTTCATAAAATGGCTTGTAAGTTTCTCACCTATATCTTTTTTCTGTGTGTGGCTTTTCCATTTATTTTTCTTTCAAATAGTAGTTCCTTAAGAATGTGTAGAATTCTTTCTTTTTTTTTCCTTTAATTTTTATTCATTTATTTAGTTAGTTTCTTTAGTTATAGCTTTTTATTGACAAAATGTATGCATGGGTAATTTTTCAACATTGACCTTTGCAAAAGACTTCTGTTCCTAGGACTGTTCTCCTCCTTCTCTCCACCCCCTCTCCTAGATGGCAGGTGGTCCCATACATGTTAAATAGGTTAAAGTATATGTTAAATACAATATATGTATATATATTTATAGTTATTTTGCTGCACAAGAAAAATCAGATTTAGAAGAAGGTAAAAATAACCTGGGAAGAAAAACAAAAATGCAAGCAAATTATAACAGAAAGAGTGTAAATTCTATGTTGTGGTTCACACTCATTTCCCAGTGTTCTTTCGCTGAGTGTAGCTGGTTCTATTCATTACTAATCAAATGGAAGTGATTTGGATCCTCTCATTGTTGAAGATAGCAACTTCCATCAGAATTGATCCTCATATAGTATTTTTGAAGTGTATAATCTCCTGGTTTTGTTCATTTCACTTAACATGTTAAATCTCTTCAAGCCTTCATCCTGTTGGTCATTTTTTATAGAACAATAATATTCCATAACATTCATATGCCACAATTTACTTAACTATTCTCCAGTTGATGGGCATCCATTCAATTTCCAGTTAGAATTCTTTCTTTTTTGCTGACTTCATTGGGAGTAGGGGGAAACCATGGCAGGAACCATTAGGCAGTTCTTTGACATTTAAATGGCTACAAAATGCTAAAAGTGTTAATATTCCTAATAATTTTGGATAGAATCTTACTAGAAAGGACTGGCTAGGTGGTCAACAAAACTTGTTGTATTGAGCTTATGTGCAAGGTCCTAAAAGGGATACAAGTCCTAGTAAGGGTATGAAAATTAATGAGAAGAGGAATTGCTCCAAATAATTTTTTAAATTCAGTCTTTCGTATAGTGTTAATAGGTTGCAATTCTTTTGAGGAACTAATTCAGATTTCGTTTCTGTTTTTGTTGGGTATGGGGTTCCTCATGATATTTCTGCCCTTTTTTTGAGCCTTTTTTTTAATGATGATGTTTCAACCCTACTTCTCATTTGATTTGCTTTTTCAAAAAATTAGTTTTCTTTAGTTTTAAATTTCTGGGGAGTTTTTTGTTTGTTTTTTACCTTTTTTTTTTTTTGGTCTTTTTTGTTACCGTTTTTGAGTGGGCTGTTGATAGGCTAAGCTGGATGACAAACCTCTTGTGTCCATCTCTACGGAAGTCTTCTACTGCTGTTATCTACATAGTTTTATGCTTGTTTGTCATATGCAGTGAGATAGACATGCACCAAAAGGAATGACAGATAAGAATTCCTATCTGAGAAAAATCAGAGGGCTTCTTTGAAGTGATAATAGCATATAGAAACCTGAACTAAACGAACAATAAACATAATTACTCTAGCAGTTTAAGTCCAAAGAGTGTTAAGAAGCAACAAACACAGGCCCAATACATCAGGCAGTGTGAAAAGGAGACTGTCACAGTCAGAGCACATATCCTTTTCCATTAATAACCATGAACCTACAAAAATGAAAGGTTGATGTTTCAGTGATAATTCTGCTTTTAGGTGGTTTTACTGGTTCTTAGGCATTGTACTTTGTAGAGAAATTTGATATTAAGAAGACTATCAAAAGAGTATCAATTTGGGAAGAAAAAAAATTCAGAAATAGTGAAGAACAATAGAGCTTAAATTATACACTATACTGGCTGTTCAACCAGAGATTATGATAATTTTGGTTATTTTTTTAAATTAATAACAAATTTTGTTTAGATTACTCATAAAAATCCCCAGCATACTCCCCAGTTGAAATCCCATATTATAAAATTCTCCAAAATAGTTACATAGGCAACATATTAGTGATTGTAGGTATTTATATAGTACATGGAATCTTTTTCATTTGTTTAAATAAAAAAAAAGTACACACTTTACAAGTTAGAAGAAAAACTAGACAGTGGAAACTGAATGTTGTAGTCATTTAAAGTTGCCACCATACCAGTCCTAAAGTCAGGAGGATCTGAGTTCAAATATGGCTTCAAACACTTAGCACTTCTAGCTTTGTGACCCTAAGCAAGTCACTTAACCTCAATTGCCCTGGCAAAAAATAAGTACATAAATAAAGTTGCTGCCATTGCATACATTTAACCTATATTAGATTGCTTGCTGTCTTGGAAAGGGGAGAGGTAAAGGAGAGAAGAAGAAAAAATAGAACACACAGTTCTAATAAATGTTGAATGAATGTTGAAAATGATCCTTATATGTATTTGAAAAAATAAGATACTATTGAAGTAAAAAAATGTTTGCCAGCTTCATAGGATCTGGTGAGATTTCTGCTCTACAAGCGTTCATATAATAATTCAAAAAGCAATAAGTGGCTGTTGTTTATAAACAAGTATATAAATTTGGAAACTTCAAATTTCCATGTCATTATAAGGCATCTGAAAAGGATTTTAGTTGAGAATATTTGATATATAATAAGTAAAATATTATAAAACCAAAAATAAAATAAAATTGTCTTCCTTTTTATAGTTTGGGGATGTACGTGTGTATTCTGTTTGATTCTGTCTGCATTACTTTGTCACTACATTTTTAAGTCTTTGTGCTAGGCACTGTCGTCATAAAACTCTTCCCCCATTTTTTGTATTTTTAATATCTTTATTACTTTTGTAGCAGAAATTAATTTATGGACCATAATCCAAACCATTACCTAATATTTTAGTATATGATTTTTTGTATCCTGCCACTATCCTGCTGTAATTGCTGAAGCAAATATCTTGACTCTTTTTGTTGTTGTTGTTGTTGATCCAGGATTTCTGAGTAAACCATATAATCTAGAAAGATACATTAATCTTCTCTGTCAATGGTTACTATCTAAGTGACTTAGCTTATATAGGTTTCAGTTTTCTTAACTGTAAAGTGAAGGAGTTGAACCAGAAATATCTCTCAAGTCTCTTCCAGCTCTAGAGTTATGATGTTGTGATCCGATGTATATTTCTTTAACTTCCTTTTCCTTATTGCAATAGTTGGCATGAGCAACTTTGTTTCATGGCCTTAAAAGTTAACATTTTTAAGTGTCTAAACTTCCCGTTTCTCCATTAAAAAGAATGTATACTTTTGAGCATATTAATGAAAAAAATTCTGTAACACATTTAACAAGAGTCCCTATGCTACAAAATTTTCCAAGAGAAAAAAAACAAGTCTGTGAAACATAATACCTCTAATTTCCAAATTCGAAAAGGTAAAGTAGAAAAAGCATATTATAAATCCAAATCACTAGTGAACATTGAGGCAAAAAATAAAATAAATATCAGAAAAAAGATTATGGCACAATATTTTTGAAAAAATGTTCATATGAGCTTTCATATTTAGGCCATGTATTATCTACTGTTGTTGGTATATAGTATAAAATGTTGTCTAAATCTAATTAGTGTCCAACTGCTTTCTTGTTCTGGTAAATTTTTGTGTCATTAGAAAATCCTTAGCCCAGAAGTTGGTATCTTTGGGCTTATGAAACACAAGACTACTGTGTGACTAACCTAGTTTCTCCTAATTAGCAGCTTTCATGTTTTTTAACCAACACCAAATAGTTTTGTTTGCTGCCTTATTATAGCATAGCTTGAGATTGGGTTAATAGTACTACATATCTTTCATTATTACGTTTTTTCTGTTTCCCTTAAGATTCTTCACTTTCAGCCTCCAGATAAATTTTGTCATTTTAAGTGTGGCCCTTTCATGAACAATGAAAAACTTCCTAATTTTTAAAGTAGGAGAGACTAAGGTTTACAAATCTCTTGAGCTTGGTAATTAAGAGCTTCAATTGGCTGTGCCCATCAGTTGTTCACACCAAATCTCTTCAATTAAACTTGTTTGGGAATTATCAATGTTTTCCTTTTTTTTTTTTTAATATTTTTATTTTTATTTTTTGGTTCAGCCTTTGACTTAATCTTTATTTAGGATGTTTTAGATCTTCCTTTTTTGTTCATATTTCCTCTAATGATTATAATTTTTAATGTTTTGTGGTCTGTGATTCTTTTGTCCCGTGGAAGCCTGCAAAGGAATTTTCTTTTAAGAATCTCAACAAATCCATTTTTCTAATTATGTGTTCCTCTTGATGTTTGCTTATCTTTCAAATAGTTAATGAATGAATGAGTACTATTAATCACTTATGTCCCAAGTGTACTGTAGTATTTAGTACAGTATAGTAAGTAAATAGAAGTTGGAAATTATAGAAATAGAAGTTAGATTCCCCATTTTGGCCCTAAAGAAACCTGACTGTGAGTCCCAAGTGCACTGTAATAAATACTGAGGATGCAAAAACAAAAAAGAAGACCTGGCCTCAAGTTTACATTCTAATAAGATAGACAATATACATAGGACAGTAGTTGCCAGGAAGGGATATTTTGGTTTGGGAAGTTAAAATAATGGTGAGTCAATCTATGTGAGAGCTGATTGCCATTTTAGTAAAGATGATAGTGTTGTTGATTGTATTACAATCCAGATCTGAAAGTGAGATGAAGGCAAGAATACAGCAGGCAGGGCAGATAACAAGAAAATAACCAGGGCAAAAAATGCAGCATGATTAGGGCCAGCTAGATATAACTGGCCTATGACACACTTACCGATGAAGATTTTAAGGGATGGTTGGATTTGTCTAGTTGACAGGGGACTTCATAATCACATACAATTAATGTCTTGATGTCTGAATTTGTCAACTTTTTCTTTACTCCCTTATCAGTAAAGCAATTGTTTCCTGTCCTTTCGAGATATAATCAGGTTTGGGTTTTTTTTTTTTTTCTTTTGGGGGGAGAAAGGAAAGACAGTCAGAAAGAGAGACGGAGAAAGACAGGAGATATTACTCAATGTTCATTGTGATTCTGTGCTGAGCACCTTCCCACTCTTCTTAACGAAAAAAGTATTTGTTATCTAAGTATGTCCTGTCTTATCTATAAACCTTATCCACATGCCCATATTTGCATTTAAGTCACTGAGTTTTAAAGTATATTAATTTCTATTTAAATAGGGAAGTGAACCTTTAGGAGTGTGTAATATTATCTACACTGTCAGATACAGTTGCTTTGCTGAGTGGTTTTGCTTAACTGTTACTTTTTGTAACAAGAGGATTCATTGTCTGAAGGGTGGTTTACATATGGGGAAAGACTGGGTATAAAAGGAAAAATCAACAAAACAAATATTTAAGTATACTTGGAAGATCTTAGTTCTTCATAGAATTTCTCTACCTCTTCATTCTGTACAACTGTACATAAACATTTTTTCATCGTAAATAAATAAATAAATAAGCTTATAATCTTTATTTTCCCCCTTTGGTTTTTTTACAAATGTTTCTCATGAATAACTGCAATGATCCATATCAAATGAAATGGTGTTCCTTGTTTTTGTACACATAGTATGTGTACAAAGGCTGACTGAGGAAGAACTGTGAGCCACCATTCCATTTAGTTGCAACATCCTTCTGGTTGCTTTTGTAGTAAGTGTCAATATTGATGTGAATCAATTTAGAAGTAGAACCTCACTTTTAAAACATCTCAGTTAACATTTGTAGATAGGCAGTTCTTAGCGATCTCAAACCCTTTTCTCCAAAGAGATTACCCAGGACCACAGTTACCTCTTATTTTTGTTTCATGCGTTATTATGCTCAAAGAGGAATTCATCATCTACTGAGATATTAACCTAATAATAATAAGTTGTTCCACACCCACCCAAGCCAGCTCTTAGAAAATAGACACAGCCTGTTGCTGTGACCTTATTTGAAACCTTTTCAGCCTGGACAGACCTTACCAGCGTAACCATTGAGAAGCTAGGGCACTCTTGTGTCACAATGAGTCAAAAAGTAGGATTTTGTATAAAGCTAGAAGTCCTCAAGGAGCCTATGCAATAGCTGCTGAAAGTTCCTATAATCTTACCTTTGCTTACCCTATTGAGTATGCCTGTGATTTGACCCAGATAAATCTAACTTCATGTATATCCACTTGGGTATTGAGGTTTCATCTTTACTAAGTTTTTCTCCCAAATGGTGGAATGAGTCAGAACTTCCAAAGATGTACAACAAATTTTATTATTTATAATTTTACTTATGTACACACATGTATATATTTACATCTATAATTTACATTCTCTTGCATTATTACACCCTATGCTGTATCTATGGTGTAAGCATCCTTCCCAATCAGTGTGCCTAAACTGGTCTGCACTATTGTTACTTTTCTGGATTTGTCCAAGTTTACTTACTCTTTTATTCACCAAAACGACCTTAGGCTTTGCTTGGCAAGGGTGCTCTGATGGTGTCTATATTATAGAATTGGTTGTCATTTATCCTGCTTTCTCTTTACTGCCTCTACATTTATCTAATCGCTTGTGATTTACCATAGATGCAAATTACAAGGACTCCCATATTTGGCTGCCCGTGCTTTGGGTGAGATCACTGATAACTTCCATGGATTATCCAAGTGTTAATAGTACTTAGGACCAGGATCTTTGATAATTCCTTAAATGCTCACTCCTAAAACAAACTACTACCTGCTATCTCTAGAGGGCAGATGTACCATGGTATACAAATGAGTGTTAGAACTGAGTTGCTATTGGCTCCATATGCCTTGACCTTCATATTTTAATATGCTTGTAGGTAATACAGGTTACTCTTCTGGTCAGTAAACAGTAAGCAATGACTATGTTCTACACACTTAAGTGCTGGGAATGTGAAGAAAGACAAAAGACATTACCTCACCCAAGGTGCTCACAGTATAATATCAGAGACTACATATAAAAAACTGGAAAGTAGGGAGGGGAGGTGCGTGATGAAGTTGGATGGGAAATAATTAGATGAATGCCCTGGGAACCCTCCTTAAATGAAGAATTTGGGAGGAGCAATCTCCATGTCCACTCTCTCTGTGATCTCGGGGACAGTGTATTAATAAATTTGACTTTCAGGATTGATGCAATATTGTAGGATTATAAGCTTCTAGAGACCATGATGAAGTCCAGTAATGCAGCTGGGTAGGAAATAGTTTGTTCTTTAAAATAACAATAAAGAGGCAGCTAGTTGGTATAGTGGCTAGAACACCAGCTCTAAAGTCAGGAAGGAGGACTGCAATTCAAATGTGACTTCAAATACTTAACACTTCCTAGCTATGTGACCCTGGGCAAGTTGCCTGAGGGGGAGAACTGGGGGGAGGATGTTTTGCTTCTAGGGGTTTTTTTCCCTCACATATACAACTAATATGACATACTACCATGATACATGAAACACTGACTGAAGCAGGATGTTTAGGATAAAAGTTATGGTACATATTTGGGAATTATACCATTTAGAAAAAAAAAAAAAAAGGAACAGCCTTAAGATACTCAAGTGGATCTACATGAAACTTTTATCAAGGTCCAAGTTGATAACACTCTAAAATTAATTCTTCCCTGCTAAAACTTTTTATATTAAAATTTAGTTTCTGGCATCTTGTTTCTGATCTCAGTATCAATACTTGTATATGTTTTTCTTCTATACTAGAAGTATTGTGCCAGAGAAATTTACCTAGCAAAACCTTGGAATGGTTCCTGGATAGTTGGGATAGTAAACTTTTTATCTCTTCTTCTTTCCCAGGATACCCCTTTGCCTTGTTTTATCGACAGTTCCTTTTCTACAAGGATTGCTACCTCATCCATCTCTTCCACATTGTTACAGGCCTCTCAATTGCCTATTTTAACTTCGGTAAGTGATCTGAGAGAACTAAGATAGTGTCCTCATTTGTAAAATATTACCTTATAAAAAGAATTTAGGGAATGAAAGAGAAATATAAACACAGTCACTTTAAGGAGGTTTTGGTGGATAAAGAAGTAGTCTCATTTATTCAATATTTTATTTTTTCCAGTTACATATAAAACAAATTTTTTAAACATTTGATTTTCCAGTTCCAGATTCTCCTTTTCTCTCTTCCCCCATCTTCCCCCCACCTCCCGCCATTGAGAAGGCACATGTGAAGTTATGTAAAACAATAAAGAATTATCTTGACAAACCCAGTGTTTGTGTAGAAGAGAATATGGATTCCTCCTTTTGCTTCAAAATGACTAATCATCCCTTTTTTTCCCCCTCTACTGTTTGCCAAAATAGAAACCTGAATGTTTCCTTCAGCTTTACCTCATTAACAGAAATAGAAATTAGATTTCCCCTTTGGCCCTAAAGAAATCTTGACTGTGAATCAGTGGCACTCAGAGAGGTCTACTCCCTTAGATTATAATACAGCCAATTTTCAGTTTTTCCCTCAACCGAAGCCAAAGATCATTCCATCTGTATTAGGAGGGACTTAAATAGGATTTGATTCCAAACCATTTAGTGGCAGAACTAACACCTGAAAACAGCAATCCAAGCTTAGCAAGTTACCTCCTACTGTGCCTCAGTTGGTTGATCTATTTGCTGGGCAAATTGTGGTTCCCCAACCACATAAAGGGTCTCATAACTGAGTGTGGGGATCGTGAAATTATGATTTATTATCAACAAATGCTTACATATGCTCGTATGCCTATTTTCTATACCTATATATCTGCAGTCATGTAAAAGTTTTTCAGATTAAAAAGTAGAAACACTTTAATAGGTCCTCTGGACAGGATAGTTCTCATACTTTAACTAGCTATCAATCTTTAAATAACATTCAATCCAGCCTAAATTCCTCATGGCCAATGGGAAACCAAAAATAGTGTTCTACAATAATCCAGTATCAGAATGATGTTGTATCCCATTAGCTTCTCAGATTCAGATTTTCAGGATGGATGTGAACCCTGCAGATTCATTCCAGGATTCCTATTCTCTCACCTCCATTTAGGAAACCAGCTCTACCACTCTCTGACATGTGTGGTGCTACAGTTCCTCATTCTTCGGCTGATGGGCCGCACTATAACTGCTGTCTTGACCACCTTCTTCTTCCAAATGGTAAGTTTCATTCCACAGTTCTCATTTTATGTTCTCAGGAAGAAGGTTGTGCTGGTACATTGCACTGGGAAGGAGACCTGGGTTTCTTTTTCTTTCTACATTAGCTGCGTGGTATTCAGATGTAAAGGGCAATAATTGTCGCCCTTTCCTGAAGGCAGGGAGCTAGACCTGGAGTCCCCTTGAAACTGCACATTCTAGAATTCTGTAACTAGATAAGTCCATTTTTGCTCTTGCTCTGAGAGTAAGGGAAACTGAAAAGCAGACGCTAATGTCACAAACATACTGGGTGACCTAGAGCAAATAAGATAAAGATAAAAATACAGATAAAGAACAGATAAATCCAAGATGATAGTTAAACTAATTACTGTTCCCTCTGGCAGGCCTACCTTCTTGCTGGTTACTATTACACAGCCACAGACAATTATGACATCAAGTGGACAATGCCACACTGCGTCTTGACCTTGAAATTGATCGGTAAGTGACAATGGCTTTAATCCTTTATGTCCATTTCCTATACCTATATTAGGCTCCTCCCTTGTCAACCAACAAGAGATTGTTTCTCCCCTACCTTCTTAGGATTGTGCACTTCCCACCCACATACAGTCCTTGAGCGACACATTCAGTGCTTCCCCCTCCCCCTCCGCTTTACCCCACCTTCTCTCTCCGCCCAGGTCTGGCTGTTGACTACTATGATGGAGGGAGAGATTGGGTAAGTAAATACACATTCCACAGGGAGACTGAGGAAACAACCAGCGGGAGGGGAAAAGGCTAATATTACCAAAACTTGTACCCCAAATCCCAGAAGCAGGAAATCCTCCACAGCCAGGGTTATCACTCTGATCCAGATAGCACCTGAGAAAGGATCAGCAGATCTTATTTGCCAAGGTTCGAGCTCTTGACAAAAGTCCAGAGATCACTGACAACAGGGCAACTGGGAGGAAAAGAAAAAAAGAGCTGGCTATTGTTCAGCTCCCCCAAACATGATTACACACATACAAAGGGATATCTCCCTGCTGAAGTGAATGCTTTGGAATCAGAGAAATAGGGCGCAGAGTGGAGATCAAGCTGTGTTGTGGGGAATCTCACAAGGCTATTCCTGAAACACTCATTCTCTTTCCTTTGGCACAGAATTCGTTGTCTGTTGAGCAGCAAAAATATGCCATTTTGAGAGTCCCTTCCTTCCTGGAAATTGCTGGTTTCTCCTACTTTTATGGGGGTTTTTTGGTGGGACCCCAATTCTCCATGAACAATTACATGAAGCTGGTGCAAGGACAGATGACTAATGTACCAGGGAAGAAACCCAACAGGTAATCTTATCCCCAGAGATCTTGGCTAACAAGATCTACCCTTCTAGGATTGCAGTCCCTTCTGATACAGGGATCTTCCTAGGACAAGCCTAATGAGTGCTAGAAAACATGGGCCTTTATCACCCAACCCCTAGACTGTTAAAATAGGCTATTAGTAAAGATGTGCCAGGATGTTCCACTTGGTTTGTGTAGGTCCAGTGAATCAAATGCTAATGTTTTTTCACACATCTTATACAAATTATTATCCTTCTCATGAAGATCCACACCTCATGCTTCCTCCTACCCTCCAAGTTTTTCTTTAAACAAGCATTCCTTGAACTAATAGATTGAGTATAATTAGAACTATCCATTTGCTGACAGCTTGGATAATTAAGCCAACATTTGCAGCTTTACATTCAAGTGGGGAATGCTATAGTTAACTACTTAATGTTAATGAGTTCCTTCAGTATATTCTTAAAAGTTGTATCCTATTTTGTTGAGTCTTTTAGATAAGAGTAGCATCCCTGAAGTAAGAAAAATCAATCAGGAAGATGTAATTTATTAGGAGCCAAGCCAAGGATTTTGCTAGACCTTTAACAAAGACTCTGCTCTTTCTAATGCCTGTAGATTAGCACAGGACCTCATGTCCATTCAAATCATTTATGGAAAATGTCTTTCCTCACAGTTGAGCCCTTGGGGAAAGCCTTAAGAGGCTTCCAATTGATGGTTAAGGTTCTCCATATTTTAAATTAGAAATATATAGTGACTTTATTTCTCTCCTGCAGTATTCTACCTGCTCTCAAGCGTCTGAGTTTGGGCCTCTTCTACCTGGTGGGCTACACACTGCTCAGTCCCTACATCACAGAAGACTATCTGCTCACTCAGGAGTACAAAGTGAGTAGTTAACCTGAAGACCACCACTTGTCCTCTCCACATGGGATTTCATTGCTGTGTGACTGGCTAGCCAGACCTCATTTTCTCAGCCAAAGACCAGACGGGTACATTGTACTTTCGAAGATAACTCTGCCACTGCCTTGGTGCCTCTCACCTCAGTACCCAGGGCAAACTGGGCTTAGAACTTTGTCCACTTCCACTTCAGGTTCAAAGCTCAGCTGCTCCCCTCCAAGGAAGTTCTCCTGACACCCTTTCTGTATCTTGATGGTGTTTAATGATAAGCTTCTGTGGAGATCCGAAGGCACAGGGAAAGACAAGTCCCAATTTCTGCTCTCCATCTAACCAACAGAAAACCTGACTCATACTCAGAGGCACACAGGGAAATAGTGGAAGAAGGGAAAGAGTTGTGGTCCACTTTCCTGTTAACGAGGAAATAAAGCTATATTGAACCATTAGAGACTAGCAAAAGCAAACAAACAAAAAAATCGCCAAACGGGGCAGGTCAGTCCAGAGGACAAACACTAGTGGGTTTGTTAAGTGGCATCTTTAACTCGTGTTTTCCCTCTCTCCCAAAGAACAGCCCCTTCTGGTTCCGATGCCTCTACATGCTAGTTTGGGGCAAGTTTGTGCTCTACAAGTACGTCACCTGTTGGCTGGTCACGGTGAGTGGGAGAGGGCCAGGGAAAGAAGCTTGAGCTGGGAGGGACTAGAAGACATCTCTACTTAGTCTTTTACTCGTGACGCAATTTTTCCTTCAGGAAGGTGTGTGCATCCTGACCGGGCTGGGCTTCAACGGCTGGGATGAGAAGGGACACCCCCTGTGGGACGCTTGTGCCAACATGAAAGTGTGGCTGTTTGAGACCACACCACGATTCACCGGCACCATCGCCTCTTTCAACATCAACACCAACGCCTGGGTGGCTCGGTAAGCAACCACATGTGCACTGCAGGGGTGTCATTACATCATCCTGCATCTTTCTTGCCTGAAAACTGAGCCACAAATGGAGTATGTTTGTGTGCCCCTGGAGGGTGAAATTAGAGGCAGCATGACTTCCTCCAGTGGGTATCAAGCTGGCTTCATCCTCTGCTCTAGCACAGGGTAACAATGACCCTGGAAAATCATTTTATCTTATCCCCCTACTCCCGTTCCTTCTGCCTCTACCTGCCAGCATCAATGGGGAGCACAAAAGAGCTAATAATCAGCCCAATTCTTGGACATGAGAGGGAACAGATGTTGCAGAAAGTCTTGGTTTGCCTGGAACTCATGTTTTCCTTTTTGTTTCCAGCTACTTTTTCAAGAGGCTCAAGTTCCTTGGGAACAAAGTGGTATCCCAGGGCCTATCCCTCCTTTTCTTGGCCCTGTGGCATGGGCTGCATTCCGGCTACCTGATCTGCTTCCAGATGGAGTTCCTCATCGTTATTGTAGAGAGACAGGTGGGACACATACACTAGACTGGAAAAGTGAGTAGCAGTGAGGGCCAGGTGTTGATTTTACATTCCTGTCTCTTCCAGGTTGCCACCTTAATTACAGAGAGCCCAGTCTTGAACAAGCTGGCATCCATCACTGCCCTCAAGCCCATCTTCTACCTAGTGCAGCAGACGATTCATTGGCTTTTCATGGGTTATTCTATGACTGCCTTTTGCCTTTTTACCTGGGACAAATGGTTCAGAGTAAGTTGAGGGGGGCCTGCCTGTCAGGATGGAGAACTAAAAACCAGGACTTGAATCATACCCTCAATCTCAATGATCTCCATCTCTCTACAGGTCTACAAGTCTATCTACTTTCTTGGCCATGTTTTCTTCCTGAGCCTCCTATTCATATTGCCTTATGTTCACAAAATAATGGTGCCAAGAAAAGAAAAATTAAAGAAAGCAGAGTAATCTGCCTCCCTGGTAAGTGCACCTGAGACCTTCAGCAGAAATGAGAACTTGGGTGGTAGGAATTGTTGGATTGTTCTAACCAGCCTTTTCTCTTGCAGATGGCCTAAAATGGGACTGGTACAGGAACTACTGCCTCCCTTTTCATAGGACTCCTTTGCCCTGAAAACATGCAGAAGACAAAACCAGGGACTGGGAAGGAAGGCATGGCAGCTGCCAGCAGGTCTCTTCTGCCAGCTAAGGGGAAAGAAACCTTAGGGGAGTGTGGAGGGACCCATCTTCACTCTTGGGCTCCCCCATGCACATTGCCTTATCTTTCCCCTTCCAGCTGGGAATCTGTGTTCTCTTTTCTGCTGATTCTACATGTGCGGATATCACAACCACTTCCTGGTGGAAGGGAAGGGACACAGGTTCTACCTGCTTCATTTTTCTACCTTGGAATTGTACCAGATAAAACTACTTCTGTTTGTTCAGTTTTTCATCTAGTGGCCCTGGGTGCCTTTTTTCCCTCCAGTCCTTTCCTTATCCTATATTGTTGGGGTATTAATAAGTCTTAAGTCTCCCACAGATTCATCCTGTCTTTTTAAATAGGGAACAAAGATTGGGAATTCCAAACACTCTATTTGTAAAAAAAAAAAAAATTTATGAAGTGACTATGAAAAGAACAGCACAATAGGATCCTGTAAGCAGGACTGTCCAGCAGTCAATTCCATGGCTTTCAAGTTGATAAACAGTCTTAATGTAAGGCCTTAAAGCAAGGCCATCTGCTGTTAAATGATACCCCATGCTTCCTCAAAGGCTGTCGTAAGTTTGGCACAGGTAAGAGCAGCAGAAAGGGGATAGTTGCTGATGGATACCATCTTTTCTGTGTAGTCCACATTGACCTAGGGAGAGGTGAAAAAAAACCCATGAAGAACAATGTTGCTATACCAAAAAATTCCAACATTGCTGCCAAAAAAAACGTACTCCCAAGAAGCAGCAGATACTGCCATTTTATGCCAGTCCCAGAACCATCTCTTACCGATCCATGAGCAAAGGCTCCAACAACAAAGACAATAGGGTCACCACCAGCAGCCAGCTCTTTAATATCACTGACAACAGGGACAGAAAAGGAAGTGCCAATCTTCATACATCCTGCAGGAAAATGGTCTGACACTGGATTCTTGATCACCTAAGGAAAAGAGTTAAATCTAAGAAAACAAGACCACGGATGCCCCAGACATTCTCTTTTCCCTCTATACCACTAATGATCAAGTCCTTACCTTCAACAGCTTCTGGGGGCCATCAGCTGCTCGAACGCTGAGTTTGTGCAGGAGCTGAACTATTAGAAAAAGGAGAGTTCAAAGCCATCCCTCATCCTCATAGTTCCAATTACATCCCCCAGCAAGGGGGATTATAGGAAAGCAAACATATGTCCTGCCTTTGTACTTCTTGGTAAGAAAGAATGCCACACCTGAAGTCCTAGTCAGGCTCTGCTCCTATCTATCATTTGATCAAGTCTGTAACTGAATAAACAGAGCCTACTTTGTTTCTACTCACATGGAATTACCCATTGTTAGCCATCCTGCTAGGTTCCACTTCATCTCTTCTCTTACCCCTAAGTTCCTCTTGAATTGTGTCAAAGAGAAAATCAACTTGACTCACCCATGAGGCCACAGAAGCGGTCAAAGGTCCGAGGAATACGAGTCTGGGGGTTCACCTCAATCAGAACATTTTTTTGAGTATGGATATAAACCTGAAGCAAGCCAGCACGGTTCAGGGGACTGTCCATCAGCATCAACAAACTCTGGGAGAAATAGGCATCAGGAATCAGAAGCAGTAGTACTTCACACGTAAAGTCTTGAGTGTTCTATACACTATACAGCCTGTCCCTGAGGTTACCTGGTGAGCTATGTCAGGTCTCACTTCTCCAGGGTCCCGTCCATTTTTCAAAAGTATAGATTTGTGTTTGTCACAGTTGAGCAGCTCATAAGTTTTTCCTACCTGGGAAGGGAAAGAAGTCTGCTTCATCCTTTTTGAAAAATTAAATGCAAAGATATCTTTTAAAATATCTAAATATTTAAATTTGGCCCTATGTTTATTTAGGGTAAGGTAGAGTAATTTGCATTACATGCATTACAAACTCCTACATTCAAAAATGGCTAAAACCCTTAACTGTAACTTAACTGTCAAGTGTCTTACAGTGTGATGATATGAGTTTGAGGAGTGAAGATGAACATGTATTTGAAAGTCTACTGAGCAGATAATAAGGGGAGAAAAGTAGAAAAAGTGAAAGAGGGACCTGCTAAATGTAGCAGATGCAAGAAACTAGATGGAAGTTTCTGATACAATGGAAAATCCCAGTTCTACCACTCAACATATAAATAAGCTTGGGCTTGTGAATTTACATTTCTTCATATAACTAGGGGAGAGATGTCATCCCAGATCCTATGATAGAAGTCTCTATGGAAGTTGGGAAACCAAAAAGGACAGTCTTACTTTGGGAACTTGCATTCTTCCTTTTAACAAAGCTTATTTGTCTTATAAAAGATAAACTTTTATCCATGCGGGATGGTGTCCTCATCTACAAAATGAGGGCACAATCTAGGCAATCTCTCAAAATTATTAAGTATTAAAACTTAGTTTTGGATATTCCCTTTAGTATTTTATAATATTCAGCAATGTTGTACATAAGGGAAGTGTCTGTTGGATGAAACCACAAGAGGGGGGGGAAAAAAAAAAGATCCATTAGTAGCACTACTTGTCAGAAAATAAGTTGGAGAGGATCTGGACTAAAAAACCCAAATCTGAATTTATGATTAAAAACAATCTAAAGACAAGTCGCACTTGACTGTCAGATTTGTCTCCTTCAGTGAAGGAGAGCTGATTGTTTTTTAGGTGATCTATAATAGTCAATAGCTTTTTTTTCTCCTATTACCTCATAAACTAATACAATGTAGAATAGATCCCAGAAAGCCCACTGCCTTTCCATGCAATAATGAAAGCTATGTTAGAACAAAAGGATCAATATTTATGCTTAAGTCTGATACTATTCAAGCCCTGCACAAACCACCAAAATGACATCACTTACAAGTGTGCTCAACTGGCTGGTGATACCCAATCCGCACCAGAAATTTACTGCCACAAGCCAGACACATGAATATTTGGGGTAGATTCTCTAACTTTGTGCATCTCATGTTCTTTCTTGGCTAATTCAATTCTGCTTTGTTAATACAACACATCATCATGGTGGGGGCACACCATGCTGGAGAGTCCTGTGCCACTGTCTTCCATGTCATACAATCAATTCTAAAGTTCTTAAGAGAGACCTTTTTCTGACCACATCATGAGCACTTGCCATGTGTGACTTGTCCATAAAATAACCTCTGGCATTCAAACACTGGAGTTGTGTTCTCTGTAGGAAGAGTTGGGATGCTTAGCAATTTAGTTTGAAAAAGGACCTCAGAACCTGGTATCTTGTCCTGCCAGGTGATCTTCCTACGAATTCAAATGGAAGCAATTCATTAAGACTTGGGTGCTAGGCGCTAGATATTACAGAGAACTGTCACTGGGAGTCTGAAGGATCTGAGTTCAAATTAAGGTTTAGACACTTTACACCTACACTTTGGGAGCCCAGGGCAAGTAACAATCCCAATTGCCTCGCCAAAAAGTCCCAAACAAAAAAGACTTGAGCAACAGCAGCCTAATCAGATCTGCAGACAGAAAAATCTTACTTCATAGTCATAAAATTTAATAGGAATAAGCATAAAGTCCCTTACTTGGGTTGAAATATCATGTACTAAGCAAAAACGTGATTTAAAATCCATAGGACAGTGATTTGGATCATGATTCTGAGATACTGAAAAGAATGCTGATGAGAAGTGAGCTTAGGAAGAAAGCTAAACTGTATCTGTATAAATATACTGAATTTCAGATGTCTTTGGGACATCCTATTTAAATGACTGGGCCATATTCAATGGCTCAGAGAAGAGCAGTGTATATGTGAATCATATCTTCATATCATATCATGTCTTCCTACAAATCATGGTCTTTTCAATGTCCTTTTCAAAAGTCCTTAAAAATATTCTGATGTTTCATTGTGGCATGGAGAGGACAGTGGACTTTCTTAAACTGTACTAATAAATAGCAAGTTTTAAGAGCATGTCAGTATGTTCAAGAGAGTAATTTCCCTTCTTAAGTCTGAAGCCTATAGTTGTGATCAGTTATACAAATAAATTTATGGGAGGTTGACAAGAAAAGGGAACCCATAACTTACCAGAGGAGCAGTGCTTAATAGTATTGAATGAAGCAGATAGATCAAGAAGGATGAAAACTGAGAAAAGACACCAGATCTTGTGATTTAGGGAGAGATTGGGGCAGAGAACTTGAGCCTTAGGAAAGTGGTACAAATGTGTTATTTATAATCCCCTTGGTTTACTTATCTAACACTTGTATAGTCTTTTTATTTGTATATTTTTTGCAGTGTTCTTTGACTTGCATCATCTCATTTAATCTTTGCACAAGGTCATAAACTTGAATCTATAAAAGGATCTCTGTAGTAATATTGATGGAAAAAACCAGATGGGGACCCCTCCCCCAAAAAAGAAATGAATGATTTGCCCAATGTAACACAAGTGTTCCATTGGTGGAACCAGAAATCTAGCCCTGTTCCTCCAAAACCAATTACCTGGCCCAAAGTTCTTTTCGCTAAAACCATTTGTTCAAAGTAGCAGTTAGTTGGAAGGTTCCAACAAGGATCCAAATTAACTTTCAAATTAAAGGAAACTACCAAGTGTTTACAATTAAAAGGCAGCAAGAGGTTAGGAATCTGGGGAAAATATGCCAATTTGCATAATTAAAAAGGACATAGTACCCTCTTCACCCGTCATCTCACCAACACAGACATTAGATTAGATATGAGGAAAAAAACGGTTGGGCAGATTTCCAGTTTTAGGAATACAAATCGGAGGAAGATTTTCATTTCTCTACTCCACTTTCGGAGGCGGGGTTTCATGGTCTAAAGACGTTCCCTCGGCGCTTAGAAATCTGGGGCTCCTCGGCCACCTTTCAATGCCCATGGCGGTGAAAGTTCCAGCGACATTTTCCATGGTCACAAAGTTTGTTTTCGGGGCAGGAGTAGAAATGAGGTCTTTCCAACTTTATGGGGAAGAAGAGGGAGAGGCAGAAATTGTCCCTGCAAATTTCCATGACAATGTGACCCGGACTCGGGTCTTATGTTGGCTGGGGACAGGGAAATGAACCTCTACGATACTACCCCTCCCCAACTCAAGGGGAGCAGACCAGAAAAACAGGTAAAGCTCCCAGGAAAAGAGGATAAAGAGCCACACAAGCTCCTCCATCGGAGGATTTTCTGCTACAGAAAACAGTCCCTACTCTCCAAAGCGGGAAAACTCTTCCTTCGCCCGGGATCCGCTCCCCTTCTTTCCACTCTTACACGATACCTTGACGGTCTCCAGGCTGGCCCCTTCCAGCACCACTACGAGCCGCCGGCCTCCGCTTTTGTTCCCCGCTCCGAGACGGGGCCGTTTGGGTTCTGCCCCCTCCCAATCTCGCTCCGTGTCCCGAATGCGCCGTTCACGTGCCTGGAAACCATCACTGGGGGCCGCCATCTTGCAACCGGGCACAGAATAGGAAGTGACGTAAACGTTACCCAGGATACTTCTCCAGAACCGGGCGCGGGAACGTGACGACTTCCGCCCGGACTCCGTGATTTCCTGTTACCATCTTTGAAGAGGGCACGCGAACCGAGAGAACTATGTCATAGCCGAGGTGCGCTCCCCGGAAGACTGGGCCATGGAAAGGAGGTGGGGCAACTTCCGATCACGCGGAAGCGGTACCCGAAGTTCGTGTCCTCTCCGGAAATAGGGGGACGATTTAGGGAGAGCGCTCTTCCGGTGCCCTTTCTCCTGGGAGGAGCGAGCAAGTAGCGGAGCCTCGTGCGAGAGCTGCGGAGCCCGAGAGAAGTAGCACCGGCCAGGGCCGGGGACTGCGGAAGGGCAAGGGGAGAACCGGTTGGCATCCCCGGCCTAGTTCCCCGCCGCGGCGCCAGGAAGCAAACATGGCCCAGAACCTGAAGGACTATGCGGGACGGCTGCCCGCCGGGCCCCGAGGCATGGGCACTGCGCTGAAGCTGCTTCTCGGGGCCGGGGCTGTGGCCTACGGAGTCCGAGAGTCCGTGTTTACTGGTGAGAAAGGCGAGGAGAGCCCCACGTGGACGCTTGCCCCGCCCCCCTCCGCATTCGAGCACTTTGACCTGTCCTTGAGCCCCAGCGCCCCCCACACTCGCCCCCTGCGCATCCTCACGCCTGGGTGCCCCTCTCCTCGCTGGCCCCAAGCATGCCTGTATATTTGCCGCCGCCCAGCTCCAACCCTCTTCCCTTCTCCCCCCCTCCCTCCGTCCCCGCCGATGACCGGCCAGTCTTGGCTTTCTTTGTTGATACCTTTCAACCTTCTCCTTCCCCTTGTAGTGGAAGGTGGGCAAAGAGCCATTTTCTTTAACCGAATTGGGGGTGTGCAGCAGGACACTATCCTCGCAGAAGGACTGCACTTCAGGTAAATGGTGGGACAGCAGTGCAAAATGTAGGGTTCTGGACTTTGGTCTAATCCCAGGGCAAAACCACCTGCATTCCGCGTTCTGTACCCTGTCTTCCACTCCCCCACTCCCCAAAAGGGAGGCACGAGGCGCCAATTACTGAAGGCATTGCTGAGGGTACTAGGACTGTGCCACTGGACCTCGGGCCTGTTTGGAGGGTCTCCTTAGCCTTCTCTCTGTAGCTTGAGGGGAGATTACCGGGATTCAGGTGGCTAGGATGGGTGCGGGATGACAGGCCCTCTATGAGCTCCCCATGACCTAGCTTCTTCCCGTCCCTCCTCACCCCCAGGATCCCCTGGTTCCAGTACCCCATCATCTATGACATTCGTGCCCGGCCCCGCAAGATCTCTTCTCCCACAGGCTCCAAAGGTGGGTCTAAGCACCCGGAGGCAGGGAGGGGAAGGAGGTGGGACCCCAAGAGAATATGGATGTGAAGGTGGGAGACGCTGGCATCACATGTAAACAATGTAGCACCTTCTCGAAGGCTCTTACAGCAACTACCCGTCCCCCAGCTGTCACCTCTGCTCTAGCCACACTTGTTGCCAATCACTAACCTCAGGGTCTTTCTGTCCTTTCAGGACATCTACACCTCTCACCTGGATTGTTATTTTCAAATGTAAATTTGGAGGTAGACTGATTAACTAGCCTTCCCTGCTTCTGATGCCCTCTCCTCCTTTAGAAGGCACTGATCATGTTCATTAATTCTCTTTTCAGAAACTCATTGACTCCTAGTTATCCACAGAATAAACTTTATATTCCCAAACCTGAGGTGGGTGGGTATAACCAATGTGAGGCTACAGTGAGCCCTGGACTAGTGAGATTGTAAAGGATCTTAGGGATTTATCTAGTGCAAGCCTTCATTACACAGAGACTTAGGTTATGACATTTGGCCTGAGGTCTTCTGATAACCAGGCCGGTACTTTACTCTGTCATATGCTCTTCCCCTTTCCTTCATGTTCTCTGAGCTTTAGACAAAGTAGAACTATAGGATTCCTCTTCAAATCAAATTAATTATCAAACTAAATTCCAGGAGATCTCTTGCTTCTCTTCTTTTCTTATTCCATAGTAGTTAGAGGTCTTCTAAACTAGGCTTGCCTGGACTGATGGCCTTCAAACAAGCCTGCCTGCCTTCACATTTCTTCTCAAAGAGAGAAACATTGGGCTTCTACTAGAGTATCTTCCACTGATACAGATCATTCTTTTCTCAAAGATTTCAAATGCCTCCTGAGAAAGTAACCAGGCATCATGAAAACATTATTGAACCTAGATAGGATGAGGTGGGAATGGTTCCTCATTTAATTATCTGAATGACCCTGGGTCATTTAGTTACCCCTCTGAACCTCAATTTCTTCATAAAATGAAGGTAACAATAATCCTTCCTTCACAAGGTTGTTTTGAGGATAAAACATTAAAAGTACTTTTCAAATCTTAAAGCATAATATAAATGTGAGCTTTTATTGCTGAACAATAACAAATTCCATTTAATACCAGGCTGGCACCTTTGAATCTGCCTACCCCTTTTTCAGCCCCTTGTATTCTCAGCACACCCTGGCATTTCTCTCCTCTCTCTGCTTCTGTATCAGCAGTGATTCCTCCTGTCCCTTTTCCATTGAAGTTTTTCATTTGACACTGTACAGTACTTTAAGGTCTGCAAAGCACTTCCCTGCACAAGGAAATAGAGTCAGTACAAGGGGTAAGTTCCTAAGGTGAAGTTTGGGACCTGCTTGAGGCCAAATCTGACTATTCTTCTATGTGGCCATTCTCTCTTTCCTCCTGTGTTCTTAACTGAAACTCCACCAGCTTTCTGTACAGAGTAGGGGCTCACTGCTTACACCATCGCCTCCAGTGACTTAGTTTAATCCAGCCAGTGTCAGCTGGGATCTTTCACAGTGCTACACAGCAACGGTACATGTCAAGCATGACTTGCATTTGTGTACGCATCTTACTTCCTGCCCAAGTCTTGAGAGTATATAAAAGACTTGGCATCAGGTGCTAAGTTAATGTCTTGGAATGAATACATCTGTACCTTCTCCCTTGCCTTCCTTCCAAACTTGGCTCAGAGTTCATTGCACTAAAGGTGCACTCCCTGGCCATAGAGCTGAGCTCATCCTCATGGACCTCGTCTGGGGAAGGAAGGAGGGAGTCTGGTCCAACAGGCGTGGAGTGTGGAGCTGGGAGCTGAGGGAATGCCTGCTTGGTGTCCCCAGCACATTAGGCAGGGAGCGGAAGAGCGGCTCCTGCAGCAGGGTCTGAGCCGGTCCTGGCTGATGGTTTTTCTTGTTCCTGCCAAGACCTTCAGATGGTGAACATTTCCCTCCGCGTGCTGTCCCGACCCAATGCCCTGGAGCTGCCCAGCATGTACCAGCGCCTGGGCTTGGACTATGAGGAGCGGGTGCTGCCCTCTATCGTGAATGAGGTGCTCAAGAGCGTGGTGGCCAAGTTCAACGCCTCCCAGCTCATCACTCAGCGGGCCCAGGTCTGACCTCCCCCTCCACCTGCCCAGGGCCACCTGATAGGGAAGCGTAGCTAGGTCCTCCACTTGTAAACAGAGGCTGCTTGGAAACTGGTGAATCCTTTGGACAAGTGGGAAGGAACAGGAGAGCGGGGACTAGGGGCATGAGCCCCCAAAAGCTTAGGCCTCCCCAAACTTAGGCCTCTCATATAAGCTTAGTCCCCAGATGACAGGACACTCAGGAGCCAGATGTGGATGGGAGGGTTCTTGATCCCTCTCTGGTGTGGCTTGTGAGGCAGTAGCCTCTCCTCAGTGTCCCTCCTTCAGCATCCCCCGCCTTCCCACCCCCAGGTGTCCTTGTTGATCCGGCGGGAGCTGACGGAGCGGGCCAAGGACTTCAGCCTCATTCTGGACGACGTGGCCATCACAGAGCTGAGCTTCAGCAGAGAGTATACGGCTGCAGTGGAGGCCAAGCAAGTGGGTGAGTCCCACGGGGAGAGGCGGCCAGTCAGGAGGAGCCGCCCAGGGTGGGGGAAGGCCGGCCCATGATGCCTCTTTTGTGTGTCTCCACCACAGCCCAGCAGGAGGCCCAGAGGGCTCAGTTTCTGGTAGAAAAGGCAAAGCAGGAGCAGAGGCAAAAGATCGTACAAGCCGAGGGTGAAGCTGAGGCTGCCAAGATGATATCCCCACGTGTTAGAAGTCGGTCTCTGACGGTTAGAGACTCCTCCTCCCTGGCTGGCTGGGTGATGACTCCAAGGCGAATGCGACCTCCGTGCCATCTGACTCCTGACTCCCAGGGGGGAGGGGGGAGGCTAGAGGAATTGTGATAATGGGGGTCTGACATCTTGGTAGGGGTGCCAGAGGCCTGGACCCCTGCTAAAAGGCAGATCAACAGCATGCTCGGGCCCCTTGGTTCCTAGTGGCTGCCTTCAGCCCCTGGCAGCTATACCAAGCAGGGGCCCACAGGTGGGGTCAGGGCCAAAGCAGAGGCACTGGCTGCGTTTGAGCGCAAACCCCTAGATCTGACAGCCCCAGAGAGGGAGGAAGGAGAGGCAGAAGAGGGGTGGTGAGGTTGGGCCTGGCTATTTCTGTGTCTCCTTAACCACCTGCTTACCTTGGGGAAGCTCTGAGCAAGAACCCTGGCTACATAAAACTGCGTAAAATCCGAGCTGCCCAGAACATCTCCAAGACGGTGAGTGGGGAGAGCCAGGAGGGCCTGCGGGGAGACAGGGCACAGGGCTGAGCTGGGGCCAGTGGCTCATGGCTTTCTCTTGGCCCCAGATCGCCACATCTCAGAACCGAATCTATCTCACTGCTGACAACCTCGTGCTGAACTTGCAGGATGAAAGCTTCACCCGGTGAGAAGTGTGCCCCATCCAGGAGCCCTGGTCACTCAGTGGGGAACTTGTGGCAGCCTTTGGCTGTGGGGGGTGGGGTGGGGGGTTTTCCTTGGGATATAGCTCATCTTTGCCCCAGTGAAGATTTGGATAGATCACTGACTCAGGGAGGCAGAGGTAGAAGTAACAAGTTGAGGAGTTTGAATTTCAGGGCCAAGCCCTAGTTTCAACTCATCAGCTGTCCTTAGTTTTGTCAGAGGGGAGCTGCTGGGTGTGGGGTGGAAGAGAAGTATTGTGTGAGCCCAAAGGACCTTAAATCATGTCTTTCTCTCCATATGTCTTGTCGCCTCCCTCCACGCTTCCTACAGAGGAAGGTAAGTTGTGCCTGGGAGTGGGCGTCAGATTGATGGGGGCTGGGGGCTAAGACCCTGGCTTGGGAATAGCTCCTGAGCCTGACCCCTCTCGCACTAGACCAACCACACTCTCTTCTCCACAGTGACAGCCTCATCAAAGGCAAGAAGTAGAGACTTCCTGACCTCCAGAGCAAGCTGATCTCTTCCTCCCCGAGTTAGTCTTGGACGGGCTGGCAGACGGGTCCACCTCCCTCACCCACCATCATGTGACTTTCCTCCACTGCCCCCCTCCCCCACGTTGGATAAATGAAGACTGACAGATGTTCCTTTCCCTAATCCCCCTCCCCATATTTTGCTGGGGGCCTGGGGTATAAGGACTGTGTGATTTCTCAGTGATTTCCTCTCTTGCTGGTTTCCCTCCAAGGCCGGGAGGAGATAGCAGCTATCCCAGGAATTCTCAATAAATTTTTATTACTTAAGTGGAACCTCTGCAGCTCGCGATCTTCTTGTTTCCTCCCCAACGAGGACTGGGAGCGGGGCTGACCCAGGTGCGCTGCTTCGCTTCACCAGCAGGGGGTGCACAGAGTCCGGCCTGGGCTGGGGGCCGAGGCAGGGATCTCAGTAAGGGCGGCACAAGTGAGCCCAGGCCTAAAAGAGCGAGCCAGTCAGCAGGGGCCCGGGCCCCGATGCTCCTTAACCCAGATCCTGGTTTTGGAGCTGGAACCACCCTCAGCTGCTCGACTTCTTTCTTGTGCATGAAGAACAGCAGTGTCCCGTGTTATTGGCCAGATACCTAAAACCTATATCGTTCACTGGGGAGGCCTGGCACCCTAGTCATCAGACAGAATTGTTGGAAACAAAAGGAGATTTTGGTCACAAATTGTAATTTTTTTCTGAGCCCACTTCCAAATCTGAAATCTGGAAATAAAATTTGTTGGCTTCATTAGAATTATCACAATTCTCTGCACAGCCCACCTAAGGTACAACAGTCTCTAACCTCCTTGGTAAAGAAAAATTCATAAATATTTTCAACACAGTCCCACAGAATACATAGAAGTATTTTCATTTTGTGGCTAAAGAAATGGGCTCAGTGCCTAGCAACAGTGCAGAAGCTCAGTGCAGACTTGCTTTTTTGAGAGGGGTAGATAAAGTTGCAGATAATAAAATAAAAGTGGGGCATCAATATCAAAGACCAGGTCACCTGCCTGAGCCTGAGGTTGTAGCACACCTTGTGGTCGATGTGTTCCCTCTCCTTAGAAGTGAGTGAAGGAACCTTGAAGGCCAATGATTTATTTGTCCATGTTCTCTTAGGAGTGTTTTGCTCTGTTTGAGAGAATGACTTTGGTTTGGAGTTCCTTCCCCAGGAAGACGAGACTTCATCTTCAGAAGGGATGTATATCATTCCTCCATCCTTCCTCAAGTGTCATTCAAGCCTAGGTCTGTCCTCAATTATTTTAGTATTGATGTTCCTTGGCCTGGTCCAGTATCCAGTCCACGCCTCCAGGAAATGTAACAGCTCATCTTGGCAACAGCCTTAGAACATTTAACTACCAGTTTCCATTCATCTAGCTAACCTGACCTCATCTCTGCCAATTGAAGATTTTTGAATTGGCGGGAATGTTCTCTCCTACAACCGGAACATTGTTTCCACTTCAAGGACTGGTACCTGTATTTCTTGAGAAAAAATACTAGCAAAAATAAAGTTAGATACCCTTACAGAATCTAGAATTAGCACTCTATAGAGGACCCCCAGCCTTAGACAATTGCTGCCCCAACCCCACTAAGGTTCTTTTAAAAAGTTCCTTTACCACAACAAAGAGCTGAGGGGATCCTTTGAAAGAGGAGGTAAATACAGGGGAGGATTCCAACTGAAGATGGAGGCAAAGTCCTGCCCCACCCTCGGGGTGGCCATCTTGTCTTTCCAAGGATGGTTCCAACAGCCCCACAGCTGGGATCTTGAGCACACCCCAATCCCTATCTCCCAACACTAAAAGATGAAGGTCAGAAGATGAATAGGGATCTTTCAGTGGATCCCTGGAGATCACCAGGGTCAAAAGTCACCGAAGGGAGAACCAACCCGGGGGGCATCTTTACCAGACAGTGTTAGAAGCTTCACGATTACTCGATCCAACACTGCACTGGAAGATGGCCCCAGAGCTGGGCACAGCCAGGGCCAGAGCTGACCAATCACAGTAAGCATCTCTAGCCCCTTCGCTCCTTGGGATTCTCCAGGAAGAACTAAAGCAAGGCCCAAGCACCCGGCCTGGAGAGTTCCTGGTCAGTAGCGGCTTGTAGATCCTCGGCTCGACCAACCACAGGCCTCGGACGGGGCCCTGACCAATCCCAGGAGGGCAGCAGGAGAGTGGGGGTCTCACAGCCCCTCTGGAAGGGGGCCATCAAGAGGAAAGGCCTGGACCCCGGAGAGGCAGGGAAAGAGGCTGTTGGCATCCTATTCCTAGGTGCCAGTGGGCATGGGAGGCGTCACAAGGAAAGGAGCTCCATCGTTACCCGGCAGTATTAGAGACGTCCAAGCAGCACCCAAACACTGCTGGGTAAGATGGGGCACCCGTCCCACCTGCCCGAGGCTGGGCCGGGAGAGCCCGAGGGAGGCAGGCCCGGGGCAGCCCATCCGAATGCCCCTCTGTGGGAAGGCAGGGAGGCGCCGGCCCTCACCATCAGCACGCTCGGCGGGGGGCTTTCTCCGAGGCTCACCCCCAACCCCACTCGGCGCCCTCGGAGACACCGGAAAACGCTGAAATGCAGAGCCCGCCGTCCAGAAACCCCAGGCCTTGTCTCCCTCCCGAGGCCTGAGGCCTGTTCTCCATTCTCCTCGCCCACCACTTCTGAGCCCCATCAGCCTGCACTCTCTCCGGCCAGTGGGGCCTGCCCTCCCGCCCTGCCCTCCTCACCTACCTGCCTCTGGACCCCACAGTGCACTGACTTCCGGGGTCAGGAGGGGACGACAGAGAACCTGCAGCCTTGTGTCCACAGGCCTAGCATCAGGGCCTCTGCCTAGCCACCTCCCTCCGGCTGCCTAGCTCACCTGGGCCACGCCTGCAAAGGGCCGCCACACAGGTGTGTCCTCCTGCCATAGGCTGGCTCTCCCCACCCCCACTCCACTCTCTTAACCCTTTCCCTTCCCAGGTTCCTGCTCTCCTTCCCCTTTCATCCTCCTCCTCACCTCCTACCACCCTTCCTGCCACAACTCACTTCCCCAAGCTTTAAAGACAAAAGTCTGGTTTTCCTTCATTCCCTGCGCTTTCCGCCAGGACCAGAACTAAGCAGGTAGATCTGGTCCGGTGGGACCGACGGAAGAGCTTTGTCTGTATTTCTGTTCCCTCAAAACTTTTCTCGTGGCTGATGCTGAGTGAGGTGAGCAGAACCAAGGGAACATTGTACACAGCAACAAGGTTAGGTGATGGCCAGCTCTGACCAACGGGGCTCTTTGCAACAATTCAGACCAATGCCAATAGACTTGGGATGCAGAGAACCGTCCGCATCCAGGGCCTGAATGTGGATCCCAACGCAGGATTTTCACCTTTTCTGCGGGGGGTTGTTTTCTTGTTTACTTTTTCTTATTTTTTCCCTCTTTTGATCTGATTTTTCTTATGCAGCGTGATAAAAGTGGAAACATGTTTAGAAGAATGGCACATGTTTAACCTATTTTGGGTTACATGCTGTCTAGGGGAGAAGGGGAGGGAGGGTGAAAAATTCGGAACACAAGGTTTTACAAGAGTGAATGTTGATATATAGGACTGCTTGCCATCTTGGGGGTGGGGAGGAGGGAGGGAGGGGAAAAAACGAAACATAAGTGATTGCAAGGGATAATGTTGTGTAAAAATTATCCTGGCATGGATTCTGTCAATACAAAGTTATTATAGTGAATGTTGAAAACCATCTTTGCATGTATTTTAAAAAATAAAAAGCTATTATTATTTTAAAACAAAAAAAGCCTCTCTTATATGGCTCCTTCTCTCTACTCACCTGCCACCCTTTCACAGGCCCTCATCCATCCCATAGCTATATTATAACCGCATTAGCCCTCTGGTGGGTGAGCCTGACTATAAGTCTCTACATTCATCACCCACCAAAGTGATGTTCCTAGAACACTGGTCATGTCAACCTGTGCCATCCATCTCATCATCAAATTCCAATGGTTGCCTATTATCTCCAAGACAAATATAAAATCAGATATATACATATCTATAATATAAAATCAGATATAAAAAATAAAATCTCAAGTCTTTCCACAAATTCACAAGTCCCGTCTCCTCCCTACCTTCCTGTTTTCTTAATCTTTGTATTAGAAAATGGACTTACTCTTCTTCACACAGGACATGACATCTCCTGACTCCATGATTTTCAGTGGCAGTCCCCCATTGTGGGGGGACAGCTCCCTCTTTGTCTCTGTCTCCTGACTTCCTTCAACATTCAGCTCCAATCCCTCCTTCTACACGAAGTCTTTCCCAGCTCCTCTGCCCAACCCCTCCACTGCTGCTAGGCAGTATAGATTGTATAGATTTTGTAAGTAGGCAATTGCTTGTAAATTGTTTCCCTTATTAGAAAATAAACCCCTTTGTGTCCCTGGCACAGAGAGCTTAGTATCTGTTTGCTGACCGACTTTATTATCCATCATAGTATTCTTTCCAAGGTTGTTGAATGACTAAGTGAACTGGGTGAGGTCAGGTCAGTGTTACTGGTAAGCATCAGGGTCATGCTGTTGGGTTTAACACTATTTGCAGACGGTCAGCGTGGGGCTGGCTGCTTGGGATGCAGAAATAGTGTTCTCTGCACTACACAGAGACTCCATGTGCCCATGGAAGTATACAGATGTGTGTTCCCCCTGGTTTTTCCCAAGTCTGTCTGGAAGTATCCATATCCAAAAGTCCTTCCTCACATCCCCCAAATACACACTCAGTTTCAGCCACAGTTCTGAGCTAAAAACCAAAGCCTAGCTGGTCCCTTCTTGCTTTTGTTCTTTGGGGGAGAAAAGGGGGAAAAAAGGCAAATTGGAGGGCCAGAGGGAGGTTCCATTCAATCCTTAAACATTTAAGTGTGTGTCTACTAAAAACTAACTACTAGTATTAACTAGTTAATAACTAACTAGCCAAGCTAACTACTGGGAGATACAAAAAGAAACCAAAAAAAGTCCCTCCTGTCTTTAAGGAGCTTACAATCTAATCGAGAGACCTATGAATGTATGAAAAGTGAGCTGTTTACAGGATCAATAGGAAGTATTAACCAAGCGAAGGCATTAGAATTTTGAGGAGTTGGGGAAAAAGTGAAAATAAGGGATTTAAATTGAATTTTAAAGGAGGCTAGTAGGCAAAATATTTAGTTATTGCATTTTTGAAGGTAGAAGTCTATGAGGAAATCCCTTCACAAACACAATTACTCCTTCAACATGGTCTTTTCTTCTCTGTGGGGATCCTGAGGCCCTGGAGATTTCTTTGATGTAAGATAGAACAGAATAATTTATGAGCTACCCCACCCCAAGCAAGGCCTTTCTCTCCCATTGCCCTTTCTCTCTCAGAGAAAGGACAGCAGATACTGTCCTTCTGCTAGTGCCCAAAAGGACCCGAAGCAAAATGTTAAATGAAGGGGGACAAGAACTACACACTTGACAATAGAGATGATTTCTATTCTTTCTTCAATTGAAAAAAGTTAGTTGGTTTTGGATCCCAAAGCTTTCAGAAGAATGAGGATGACGATGGTTAGATTAGGCATGACTGACTAGTCAGTAAGACCAGCATTATGGATAAGAATTTCTTATTATTATTAAGATGAGCTCTCCCAGTTTCTCACTTGGCTGAAAGTATAGCCATTCTTAAACCTAATCTCAAAGCAGATTAGCACAGATGCTTTGATCCTGTCCAATTTTGACCTGGGAAGTTTTTTCCCTCATTAAGTAACTTGCATGGTCCCCTCCTCCTGGGAACTCCTTATATTTTTTACCAGATTTAGTGACAACACTCTCTTAACTTTTATCCCTACCCCAGCTCAAAACTTCAAGTAAAATCAAGCCCAAACAATCCACCAGCCTCAGAGACCTATCCATTAGGATTATGGACATGCATCTTCAACCAGAGAAAGAACTAAGAAGATTGAATGTAAATCAAAACATGCTATATTCACCTCTTTTTTCTGTTTTGTTTTGTTTTTTTAATCTCTCCCATGGTTTTTCCCGTTTCTTCTGATTTTTCTCTCCCAACATATTTCATAAAATGATGTTATTAAAAACAAGCTAAAAAAAATTTTTTTAAAAGCATATTAAACTGAAAAAAAAGATTTATAAGCATGTATCATTGTTGAGGTAATAGGGTGCAGTCAGACTATTCTCATACCCAGGTCACCAAAATTATGGGGTGTAGCCTCCAAATGATGAGGTATAGGGTAATACCCCAAAAGCATACTGGGGCTATGCACCGGTGTCGCAAAGAAATTGGAAAGAAATTGTAGGCTTAGACATCTTCTAAATCAAGGGGCAAAGATTTTATTATGCTGCTAAGTGTGTATTGAATTTCAAGAGAAGTTAGCTATATGAGCAGATTTTTTATAAAGGAAATATAACTTCAGGGATTTGACATCATAATTTGGCTTTCTGATTACATACAGTAAAGGTATCCAGAGATCTCCATCAGTTATGAGACTGAATCCAGAGTCCACTGGAATAAAAGACTTACTTAAAAACAAAAGGTCCACAGAAGACTGGGGTGATCAGGCTGTCAGGTTAATGCCTTAGTAGCTATCCAGGACCTCATCACCACCATACTTAGTGTGGATGAGATTCTGATCCTGGAGCAGGGCTAGAGAAAGGAACCATGAGGAAGAAACATAATCATAAATTGCTAAGACTTAACAGATATTATGAATCCTATTGGAAAGAAAAGGGGAGAAACTAACTTCCATTACCATATTTCCTGCTTATTTATTTATAATAAATATTTATTTTTTATTTATCTCAAATCTTGAAGTAAGGAGTATATATGCTCTCTTCCCTTCTCTTACTCCTTTCCAAGAGCAGTGGATATACCCATGAACTGATTGGGAATCTTTCCCAAAAATATTCAAAGATCTAGGAGGTCATGCTGAAGCAAGTTTAGGAGATGGCTGTAGGGAGATGTGTCCATAGAAGAGTTCTTGATGGATTTTCTTTCTTTTTTTTTTTTTTTTAAGTTTTTTTAAATTTTTATTTTCAAAACATATGCACGGATAATTTGACAACATTGACCCTTGCATAGCCTTGTGTTTCAGATTTTCTTGGCTTTTCTTTTACATTATACCACTATAACCAAGTGAGCCTTGAACCAGGAAAACATCAATTGATGTCATTTTCTACTGCCCGGTATGGTTGGGACTTCCTTTGCACTTCTCTCTAGGGTGTGGCTTTTTCCTTTCAAACTCTGATTGCTTTTTCTTCCAATGGAAGGAAAAAAAAAAAGTCTACCACCTTAATTCACTTGCTCCTGAATCTATAAGGCTTCTATTTACCAAAACTATTTTCCTAGGAATAGGAGCAAGAGTACCTTTCTTTCTTTTATGGCATTCATTAGAATCACCTAATATGCTTATCTTTGTTGAATATATAATCTTGAACCTCCAAGGTCAGTTCCATTATACCTGAACCAAAATCTTGTCTTTAAAATAAGAGAAGAGATTCTCTTTTCTTCATTTATGTGTATGAACTTTAAATAATAATAATTAGTTTGGGTTTATATTGATCAACATTGGATCAAAGGTTAACATTTCCATATCCCAAAGAGAAGCAAGAAATCTAAACACATTTAGTTCTCTCCTTAGGGAAAGGAAAAAGATGTTGAGAGTGAGAGTGAAGGGATGAAACGAAGTGTCCCATAAACTCTCTTTAGCCATATTCCATCAACAATGTAGATTTTACTTTGGATGGAGTTTACACTTAGTTTTCTCTGTCCCAGGTAAAGAATGGTAATTGTACTGACCCAATTTCTACTGTATTTCCATGACTTTCTTTCATATCTGCTTGCTTGTGATGGTGTCCTGCTTCCCCCACTTACATTAGCTTCTCTTTTTTAGTCCAATCAGACTCCTAGATCTCAAACTTAGGGTCACAGGCTGACCACAGAACTTAGGACAATGGATAAGACCGACCTATCTAGCATATCAAGTCTTTATCTTCCCACTGCTTTATGGTTAAACTTCTGTGGGCAAATTCTAGAACTGGGTTACACTATATACAATAAACTAATTACTAGCTATTAATTTTTATAACAGTATACTGTATTTAAATCTGGGGATGTGGGGAGTGATCATGAATTAAGAGAGGAGATCCCAAAGGGAAGGAATTCATTAACTCACTATAGACCATATATGTTATATTTTAATATTTTTAGTAAATCCTATTTTATTCCTTAAATTTGCTCTAAATCCAGTCAGGTAAGATTGAATCAGACAGCAGCTGCATGACTAGCAATGAAAATAGAAATCTAGGTATCTGCAGACTGACTTCAGTCAGACAATGAGGATTCTGCTGTCTTTTAGAAAGGGTACCACAGTAAGTCCAAGAGATAAGTGCTCCTTGATTAGCAACTTAATTATTCTAATCCTTTGCTATATAATTAATACAGAGACATACTATTATCTACAGACAAGTGTCACTCAGGGAAAGAGAAGGAAAGCTTTAAAGTGAGGGATAAACAATTTGTAACCTGGGAGAGGGAATTGAAGTTCTAGTTAAAGTCTATCCCAACCCCAGGAGATATTAAGGGAAAGGTGGAAAAGAGTGCTTTGGGATTAAAGCGAGGCTAGAGGAGAATTCCTTGTTACTGCTACCATAAAGGAAAGATTCAAAGGAAATAGATCATACGGTCTTCATTTCACTGTTTTAACAGTGCTGATACTATGATTTTCTCACTCTAAAAACTACCTAGGACTACAAATTCTCCTTATACCACATCTGTCCAAAAAACTAATTCCTTAACACTAAGACATCAATGATTAAAATGACAGGATTTGCCAACCTTTATGAGGTCTTTAAATTTTTACTGGGATCATTACTTAACCCAAAGGAAGAATTCTAATACTGGTACAATATCACATATCAGAAAGCTAGATGGTGCAGTGGAAAGAGCAACAGCCCTGGAGTAAGGAGGACCTGAGTTCAAATCTCATCTCAGTCACTTAATACTTCCTGGCTGTGTGACCCTGGGCAAGTCACTGAACCCCAATTGTCTCAGAAGAAAAAAAAGAGAGAAAGAGGGGAAAAAAGAATATCACATATCTGAGGTGGGGAAGAATGGGAACTTTTTTATAAAGAGGCAACATGGTCTAGTGGATAATGCCGGACTTGAAATCTAAAAGAACTGGGTTTGAAGACCATCTGAGATACATTTGACTCTAGGTAAATCATTTAACTCAACACAAATAGATATAACACTTACCTCAAAAAATTGTTGTGAAAAACAAATGAAATCCATGGAAACTACTTTGCATACTTTAGTACTACATCAATATAAGATATTTCTATGATTTCTGGTCCCTTGAAATCATAATATAGCCTGATATAAATATATATATATATATATCTTGAATATATCTTGAATTCAAATCCAGCCTCAGACTCTTACAATCTGTGTGATCTTGTATGCCTCAGTTGCCTCATCTGTAAAATGAGCTGGAGAAGGAAATGGAAAACTGCCCCATTATCTTTGCCCAAACACGTTCAGGAAAAGCCAGACTTGACGGGACAACCGTGCTCTTGTTTCACAAATAAATAAAGGAAAAACCAGTCACAAACTGGGACTAAGTACTGTGGTTGGGTATATAACACAAATGTTTCATATTTATATTTCATTTTAAAGTCAACACAAAATTATGAGCATTTCATCTGCTCTTCACAACTTTGTGAAATATGCAGTCCTAATGTTGTTATTCTGTGACAGATAGGGGAAACTGAGCCCCAGGGGATCTAAAGTGGCTTTTTCAGAGGCACTTAGGCAGTGAAATGGATTTCGTGCTAGGCAGAGAGTCAAGTTCAAATCTCAGCTCAGACAATTACTAGTTAGGAGACCCTGGCCAAGATATTTAAACTCTGTTTGCTTCAGTTTCCTAAACTGTAAAGTGATGATACTATTTCCTTGGGCTGTTGTGAGGATTAAATGAGTTGATATTCGCAAAGTACTTTACACAGCTCTTGGTTACTTAACACAGTTCCATAGTAGGTGCTTAATATAATTTTACACCCTAAGTATGAACTACAACAACGTAAAGGGAAAGAATAGTACCCAAAAAAACAAAATTATAAAGATTACACAAGATTCAAATGAAGAGAAATGAAAAGACATCTCCAACTTTCCCCCTCAAGGCTGTGGGAGGTCCCAGATGTTACATGTTTTTCTACTTTGTCAATGTACCCATTAGTTATGCTGACTTTTTTTTCCTCTCTGGAAAGATACTATGAGTCATATGAGATGACTGGGAGGGGGAAAGGAAGGGATATATAGAATACTATGGTAATGTAAGAAAAACAGAAACTATCAACCAACGCTCGTTCTTTAAAAAAGAAAATTTCTTAAATCCTTCTTTCCTTCCTTCCTTCATTTCTTCCTTCCAAGGTTACACAAATTAATGGAGGGATCCACATGCCTGACTCCAAGTGTAATGTTCTCTTCACCACCCCACACTGTCCCTCTCAAGCAAAGATCAAAGCTGAATGACCTGAGGCTGTATTGTAAAAGGATGGCATCTAGAACAAATGAATTTGGAGTTATCAAGTGGAACATATCTGGAGTATTGTGTTCAGCTTCAGGCCCCCCAGGATATAGAGTATCTCAATCTCAATCTCATCTCTAACTTTAAAACCCCCAAAGGAAAAGGGCATTTGGAAAGAGTTGGAAGGGATCCCAAAGACCATCGTCCCACACATTTCCCTCACCTCCACCTTCTGCTTGTAGCAGGAGGGAACTGTCCATCTCCCAACACAGCCCATTCTCCTGCTGGGATGGACCCTAATTATTAGAAGGTTTATTCTGACACCGTGTCTCTGCCTTGCTTCTAGTTCTGGTTCTTCCCTCCAAGACCAAAAAGAAAGAATACATTCCCAGAGGGAGCTTGTGTCATATCTGCAATTAACTGCTTGACATTTCCCATGTACCATACACATTTTTACTCAGAACTCCTCCATCCTTTCCTGCCCCTAACTTCCCCATTTCTGTTCAGGGTATTACCATTCTCCCAGTCATCCAAATTCACAGCCTGGGAGCCAATCTTGACTCTTGACTCTCACTTGCACTACCTACGTAACCAGTTTCCAACTACAACCATTCTAGTTTAGATCCGGCCTCCCTGCTTCCAGTCTCACCCTTTCAGATCCATCCTCCCCTTAACCACCAAACTAACCACCCACAGTGGCCGGCTAAACCCACAATCCTCCTCATCCTCCTCACCTCCATCTCTTGGAGACCCCATGAGTCCAAAGCTTAGCTCAAGTAATGCTTCCTTCAAGACTTGCTTGATTCCCTAATTATCAGTGCTTCTTCCCCTAATCACTTCTGTATTTGCTACATGTGTGTATGTATACATACACACACACTTTCTATATGTACTTATCTATGAATATATTTTATTCCCTTAGGACATTAAAAGGTCTTTATGATCAGACACTATCTCACTTTTGTATTTATATCTCCAATGCCCAATGCAATGTATTTGTTGGGATCATCGGTTTCTCTTTTAAACTAATAACTTTAAACTAAATAAATTCCCTGAAGGCCAGAATTGTTTCAGGTTTATGATTGAGGGGTGCTTTTTTTCTCCTGGTATCCCACATCTTAAAGGCACGATACTAGGCACACAGTTGGCACTTAATTTTGATTGATTAAGCCTTTACATTTATCCTTATTGAATGTCATCTTATGGTGAGTTCCCTGAGAACAAGGACTTTCTTGTGCCTTTATATATGTTAGCATAGCATTGGTCATAGAGTAGACTCTCAATAAATGCTTGCTGGCCTATCAACTTTCAAAAAGAAAAGAAAGAAAAAAAAAATAATGTTGTCTTATTAGATTCATCCAGGAGCAGCTAGGTAGCACGGTGAATAAAAGAACAGCTTTGGAGTAAGAGGACCTGAGTTCTAATCCAACCTCAGATACTTTCTAGTTGTATGAACTTGGCCAAGTCCCTTAACCCTGACTGTCTCTTCAAGAAAAAAAAATAGCCCAATGCTCCATCCTCTCAGAACAGTGTGTTAACTATCCTTCCCTGATTTTTGTTATTTGCAAGTTATTTATTGATAAAAAATATTAAGCAGTAAGTGCAAGTGCAGATCTCAGGGATTAAAGTCTACTGTTTGAGTCCAGCAGTCCCAATCTCTCATGAGTCTTCCTTTTCATTTCTGGTCTCAGTTGGTTCTGTCTGTCACCCTTTCCGGATGTCTAATTACGAGGATGTTTCCTTTGCTGGGCCGGGGCCCTGCACCCCCACATCTCCACCCCCTTTCCACTACATCCCTTCCACACACACCTCACAGGAACACACAGACTGAAGAACTGGGGGCTTTATTTACAAGGATGGGGGATAGCTGGGGTCCCCTTGGCTTCCATGGGCTATGTACAGTGGCCAGCGTAGGCAAGGGGAGTAGGAGGAGGGGTGGAGGTAAAGCTATTAAATTAGAAAAGGAGTGACTGAAAGGGAGGGAGGGGGAAGCCAAGGGACAAATACCCGGATGGAAGGAGGGGAGAAGAGGCTGTGTCCTAAGGAAGTCACTAGAAGTGGACATCCTCTGCCGTTTGGGACCAGCCTGCAGAAAGAAGGAAAGTGGAAGTGAGGGGGACGTGGTCAGGAGCCAGCAAAGGGGAGGGAAGTTCCTGGGCAGGGAAAGGTCTGAGTGGGGGTAGAGGAAGTTGTGAGACTGGGGGGACCCATTTGGGAAAACAGGGGGAAGGGGAGAGGGTCGGGGTAGAAGTCCCAGAGGATGGAGGGGGCTGGTGACCACAGCACTGTGGGAGGAGTTACCCTGGAATCCCCAAGCGGTCACTTTTTCTTCAAGGAGCCTTTAGTCTTCTCCTTTTCAGCTGACCGCTGTTTCTTCATCTTTTCTTCCTTCTTACTTTTGCTCTGCAGGTTCTCATACACATCCTCCCGGTGTCTGCAGGGGCAGGGGGGTGGGCAGAGAATCATGGGGGGAAGTCAGGGAGAGGAACATGGGGAAGGGAGGGTGGAGGAGGGATGGAGGCCGGGGGTGACGGAGCTGCTGCTTTTCCTAGGGTGGGCGCAGTTTGCCCCAGAAAAACCCTGGGAACCAATGTGCACTTTAGCTCCCTCATTTTCTGAGTCTAATCTTCCATTTGGGAAAGGGGAGGAGTGAGGACCAGGAAGGGAGAGATCTTTCTAACTTAACCGGGGCAGGGGACTGGACAAGCTATGACCCAGAAAACCCTTAGGTCCCAGCTCTGACACTTTCTAGCAAAATACGACTTGAGTTTCATACTCTGTAAAAAGGAAGGGATTGATGTCTAAGTGATCTCTAGGGCCCCTTTCCAGTTAAAAAAAAAAAAATTACATGACTAAGTGACTGCAATAATGTAAATGGAAAAAAAAAATCTTTTAAGTAGTGGGGTGGGGGAAATTGATAGTGGCCAAGTTTAGTCCTGGACCAAAGTTGAAAAAAATGAACTTGCCTCCCTTCTTTGCAAAGGAGGATGCAGCGTGAGGGGCTGTGGGTATGGGAAGCTACCTATGTTGTCAGACATGACTGATAAATCGGTTGCTTCTCCCTCCTCCCCTTTCTTTTTTAATCTTTTAATTTTTTAAATAAAGGATGATTTTTTTATAGGAAAGGGGAAGGACAACATTCAAAATTAAAAATATCAATAAGATTTTTTAAAAATTTATGTGACCTATGTCTACTTTTCTTCCCTTAGACAATATTTAACTTTAGTCTTTGGAGAAAAAGGAAGCTGAGTTGGCGTCCAAAGGCCCCTAAAGGTCACGGTTAGAAGGCGGGGGAGTCACTCACTTGGAGGAGGTCCGGGTGGCCTTAGCGTGGGCATTCTTCATGGCTGGAGGGTACCCGAGGTTCCCATATTCCGACTCCCCCTGGCCTTTCTGGGAATGGGAGAATGAGTGTCATGGCTGGGCCAATTTTCGCCCTTTTCTTCACCCCCAGACTAGCCAGCTCCTGCCTGGGCCATTGTCCTGCCTCCCAGTTCTTACCTGCATGATATCTAGTTTCTTCTTGGTGGTCTCAATGAACTGCGCGATAGCCATGTAGATGAACTTGTACTGGGCCTCCGTCTGCACCATCCCTGAGCGCTGGGCCCGGACCATCTGGATGGTTTTCTGGATATCGATGTCACAGTCCAGACCTGGGAGGTGGAAGGATAACTGATGACTGATCAGGGCCCCGGACATCCTCCCTTCCTGTTAGCATAAACTGCATGAACAGGATCAGGTATTCTCATCACAGACAGGAGTTATCTATCAGATTCAACTAGGGCTGAAGAAGGGAAGGGAAAGGGAAAGCAAGTCATGAGAAGAACGATATTCCCTCTTCCTCTCCCCTAGTCCCAAGGGACTGGGGAAGCCGTTCCTCCTACCTCCCACCCCTCACCTTTTGTGGAAATGGCCTCCATGATCATGTCAATGACAATGATGGTCCCAGTCCGTCCAATGCCAGCGCTGGGGAGAAGGGGAAAAGTGGGGAAATCAGTGATGGGGGTCAGCTGGCTTGGGGGTACGGCAATGGGGTCCCTGCTGCCCACCGATGCTGATTAGGAAAAGAAAAAGGATTCGAGGGACAGAGAGACAGCAGCCTCTATTAGGAGATGCAAAGGTAGGAGCTCCTACCAATAGCTCCTTCACCCTTCCCCAAGTTTTCTGAAGGTTTGCCCTTTACCCTGTTCTCATTTAGTCTCAGTTCCCTTTACAATCATTTCTCTCTTTCTAAGGACATTCTAAGTCAGAGGTTCAGAGGGAAGAACGTGGAAAGGTTAACAGTATAATTTTTACATTTCACTCTTCTTGTTTCTTCCTAATTTCATTTAAGCCTGATTTTAGTGAGACCTGCAATCTGATTTCATTTAAAAAAAAAAAAAAAAGATATGGGGATTTGAAGAGACTTTAGAGGTAGCCAAGTCTTTTATTTTAATTTTTTTTGGTACCAGATTTGTGATTTCATCTCATTGGTATGAAAGACTTTTTACTGTGGAAACCCTCTCTTCTAATGCAGGTGAAATATAACTTAAAATCTTATTTTTTGGGGGAGGGTATGAGTGACTTTCCATGGTCACATTTGAACTCAGACCCTCCTGAATTCAGTGACGGCGCTCCATCCGCTGTACCACCTAAAGTCTGAAAAAGCTCCCCGGGAGCAGTTGGTGAAGAGTTTGCCCCTTCACATGGGGCAAGGGAAGGATATACATGGATCCTGACTGCGCCAGTACACAATGCCAGGTCCCTACCACCAAGAACAGATCTCAATCAATCAATCAATAAACATTAAATGCCAATTATATCTGCTACAGGCCAGACACTGTGCTAGAAAGGCAAAAAGAGGCAACAGACAGTCCCTGCCCTTAGGAAACTTACAATCTAAAGAGGGAGATGTACAGACAAGCTATTCCAGGACAAATAGGAAATAATTAACAGAGGAAAGGCACTGGAATTAAGAGGGGAGGGGGAAGACTTCCTGTAGCAGGTGGGATTTTAATTGGGACTTAGAAGAAGCCAGGAAGATCAATAGTCAGAGCAGAGGAGGGATCGTGTTCCAGGAAGGGGGGACAGCCAGAGAAAATGCCTTCAGCCAAGGCTTGGAGTGTCACGTGCAGGAGAACAGCCATGTTCATGGAATGGTCAATGTCCATCCTTAGAGCAGGGGTCCTCAAACTGCGGCTGCGGGCCAGATGCAGCAGCTGAGGACGATTATCCCCCTCACCCAGGGCTATTAAGTTTCTTTATTTAAAGGCCCACAAAACAAAGTTTTTGTTTTTACTATAGTCTGGTCCTCCAACAGTCTGAGGGACAGTGAACTGGCCCCCTATTTAAAAAGTTTGAGGACCCCTGTGTCTAGAGCCTAAATCACATGTGATTCCTTCCATGAAGTTTTTACTAAACTCAAGACCTCACACACAACATAGATTTTATAACTCAAAATTTTGTTTTACAATATTTTACAATATCACAACAAAAATATTTGAATATTTTACACTATTTACAATATGTATTTTGTAATACAATATTTTACTATGTATACCACACAATCTGTGTCTCTGTCTTATGCTAATGTTTTTCAGTCGTGTCTGATTCTTCATGACCCCATTTGGGGTTTTCCTGGCAAAGATACTGAAGTGGTTTCCATTTCCTCTTCCAGCTCATTTTGCAGATGAGGAAACTGAGACAAGCAAGGTTAAGTCACTTCCCCAGAGCTACACAGCGAGTAAGTGTCCAAGACTGAATTTGAACTCAGTTTCTTCTAATTCCAGACGCGGCATTCTGCCCACTTTGCCATCTAGCTGCCCCAACTCATAAATTTATCTCAACTTTGTATTTCCTTTTACTACCTGGTACTGTATGTGGTCAATGCATTTGTTTTATTAATAACAGCAATAACCTAAAGAATCACTTTTAAAAATTTATAGATAGCTATATATGTATATACATAAATATATTTATGTACGCACAGATATAGATAAGTACATAGAGAGATGGATGGATGGATATTTAGATAGATACTCAATTTTATATATAATATAACTCTTAATTATGAAGAAACTGAAATTCAGAGCTACATAGCCTACAACAGTTCTTTCTGACTCCAGTCCAACAGTCTATTCACTTACATCCACCAACTCTCTTTAATTTAAAGATGAAATCACTTCTGTTAACAGATAAAAAAACTGAATCCATACCCTGCTCTCTCCTAGTTCCTCCAGCCCTACCCCTTCAGCTTCCAAGTTTTCCCTGTTGGTATTAGAATCTCCCTAAGCTATTTTCCCTCTTCCCAAGGTCTCCTCACCAGACTTCCACCCTGCCTTATTTTACCCCATGGTTCTGTGGCCCTTTCCTCTCTAGAGTGTCTTTCTGTCTTTCTGTTCTGCCTTTGGGAATTCCTCCTTTGAAAATCTCATTTTCACAATAAATAAAAATAAAAGAAAATCTCATTTTCTCTTTTACCCCAAACTCTCATGAGAAGGCTGCTCTCTGCAGGCAGTATGGGACAATGGGACAGAAGGCAGCACTGGGTACCCAGAAGCTGGGCTCTCTGGAGTAGATCCTCCAGCCTAACTACGGGGAAGATATCCCTCCCCAGGAGTGTTAGAACTCAGGTGTTTAGGCTCCCAGTCCCTCCTCCATCATAGTAGGTCTGTCAGGCTGGTGGCCTGAGTCACACTAATTTCAAACCTAACTTGTCAAAAATAGATTTACCCACTTCCTTCCTGTAATGTCTAAATAAAGGCCATGGGGATTTTGAGAAGTTGGGTCCAGGGAGCTGGCGGGGAATGGTGCTTCCGGGAAGGCTGCTTCTCTCCCTGCCCAAGATGCTCCAAGATGATGAGGGTGGGACCTGGAGCTCGTGTCCTCATACCAATCTCAGTCCTGATGAGACCGGTTCTGCTGTTTCCTTCCTATGACCAGCATCTTTTCATTCCCACCCCCCACTTCTCATAGGAAGTGAAAATGGAGAAATCATGTAACCCTCGTAGACCGGGGGACATGATGTGGGGGTCAGCCCTGACAAAAGGAGCTTGGGCAAAATACAGTCCAGTTCTTCCCCATCTAAGTTAGATCTCAAACTGATTTCTCGGAACCATCTTAGAGATCCAAATCTCTCATTTTACACATGGAGAATACTGGAGCCCAATTCAACTCAAATGAATTCCACAGGCATTTATTAAATGCCTTCTAAATGCAAGGTACAAGCGATGCAAAAACAAAAACAGAAACAAAAAAAAAAATTCCTCCCCCCAAAGACTTTACATTCTACTGGCAGAGATGTACTGTGATTTGCTTAAGATGGCACAGTAAAAAAGTGGCCAAGCTGGGATCAAGAACTAGGTACTCCTGACTCTCAGACCAACCAGTGCTGATCCCCCTTCCTCCCCACAACTAATGTCTCTCTTTCAAGCCCTAATCCCAGGGATAGAGTACATGGCTGGAGGACCCTAGTGCTGTCCAATTCCTATTCAACCCAGAATGGCATTTCATCAAGATGAAGGTCTCCTAGGGAAATCAGTCAACCCATTTCTCCCACTGAGTCCCTTTCAGCCTTCAGTCCTATATTCCCAATAGTCAATAACTAGGATCAGTGATAATTTGACTCTTGTAGGAAACACTTCTCCCTTTTCCCTACATTGTCCAGATTAGGAAGCCTTAGGGTATGTATGGGTAAGCAGACAAAGCATTAACAGAAATTCCAAAAAGGCAGTGATGTGAACCTATAGCCCTTGAAGTTTCAGAGAAAAGGGCTGGGATCAGGCAGGAGCCCTCCAAAGAACATTTTTCAGAAAAAAGGGAAGGTTCCTCTTGGAGGGGATGATGTTTAATTAAGTGGGTACCCAAGCTCTGGGTCATAAGATTTAGCACTAGAATGGCTCCTAGACACCAGCCAGAATGACCTCATCACTTTACCTCTATTATTACCTCTAAAATTATCTCTATTACCTCTATTATCTATTACCACTAAAAAACAAGAGCCAGCTAAGGATTGTGGTCAGAACGCTGGCGTATGACCCTGGATCTGAGTTCTGACCCTAAATAATGTAAATTGTGTGACTCTGGGCTAGTCACTGTAGTCCCCTAGCTTTATAAAGAATCTGGTTTGGATTCTCATCTATATATGGAAATGGTTGTATTTATTGATCTTTTAGTTCACAATAAATTTTTTTTAATTAAAAATTCAAATCTCATATTCTGGGCGGCTCTTTAAGACTAAGAGCAGCAAGCAGCCGCTGGTCTAATTAGGTAAAAGAAGTTTCCTCACTAAGTTTCCTATATATATATATGTATATATATATATAGATGAAAGCCAATCCATTTCCACTGCATCCCCACCTCCCACAAAAACAAGATTGGAGTTCTTAATCTGTAGCCTACAGACTCCTAGGGGGTCTGTGGATAAGTTTTAGGGGGTCTGTGAACTTGAATGAGAAAAAAATTCTATCTTTGTTTTCCTTAATGTCTAACTGGAGCTCAGTATTTTATTTTATTTTATTTTTTTGCTGAGGCAGTTGGGGTTAAGTGACTTGCCCAGGGTCACAGTGCCAGGAAGTGTTGAGTGTCTGAGACCAGATTTGAACTCAGGTCCTCCTGACTCCAGGGCTGGTGCTCTCTCCACTGCACCACTCAGCTGCTCCTCAGTATTTTTTTTTATTATGATTTTTTTCCCCCTTCAAATTTTATGCTGAGAAAGAATCCAGCAGACAGTCCAAGGGATCCATAACACAGGAAAGGGGAAGAACCTTTGCTCTGGGATTCGATACAAAGTCCTCTGTTTGACGTTGATAGCCTTTTACAACAGGCTCCAAACTCCCTTTGCTACTTTACTAAATAGAACCCTTCTTCCCAATTCCACCACTCCAGAAAAACTGGTTTTCTTGCTGTTCCTCCATTTTCCAACCCCGTGCCTTCACAGTGGCAGTCCCCCAAGGCTAGAACACATTCTTTCTAACCCTCTGCCTTAGAGAATCTCAGCTTCCCTCACAGACTAGCTAAAGCATTTCCTCTTGGTCTCCTTTCCCTACCCCTCAAATTTCTTTTGCTTCTGCTCCCTTTTCTCCTTCTCCCCCACTAGTCCTGAACTTCTTTTCCCTGCACTTATAGATGTGGAAGTGGGTGGGAAGAGGAAGGGTTACTCTTTGAGGGAGCAAAGGATGGAGTCCATCCCGACTCACCTGCAGTGCACTATGATGGGTCCTGCATTGGGCAGACTCTCCTGCTTCTGGTTGATCTGGTCCAGGAAGCTGAGGACACCTCCAGGTTCACTTGGCACCCCATGGTCAGGCCAGCTGAGATACTGGTAGTGCCAGATCTTCCTCACCAAGTCCCCCTGAGGCAAGGCATTGGGGGCATTAGTTAGCACCCCCCCTCCGCTTGCACTCACTGTCCACAAGGACACCATGATCTTTTCCCTCCTCTCTCCCTCTTGGGGAGGATGGGCAGGTACCCAAGCCCTCCTCCCCTCCTGTAGAGACCCCGTGCTAGGGGAACTTACATTGTCCAGGGGGGAGACCTGCAGGTTCCGGATCTTATACTCAGGGGTATCGTGCTCTTTGCAATTGGCAACGGCGTAGAGACCATAAGACCGTTGGGTCCCAACTTCAGGCCAGTAAGGGACACATTTGTTCTGGGAAATGAAATAAGACAAAGAGGAAGTAAGAGAAGGGAAAGGAGATGGCAGGAGGAGGACTCAGTGGAACTAACTAAACTTTTATCAAGTATCCACTATTACTACATGAAAGGCTATGGAGAGCCTGGTCCTAAAGTCAGAAATTTAGATGAAAGTTGAAATTAGACAATTTTCAAAGTTTCTTTCAGATCTAAATATTTTGGGGCAGCTAGATGGTACAGTGGATAGAGCACCAGCCCTGAAGTCAGGATCTGAGTTCAAATCTGGTCTCAGACACTTAACACTGTGTGACCCTGGGCAAATCACTTAACCCAAATTGTCTAAATAAATAAATAATTAAATAAAATAGATCTAAATATTTTATGATTCTAGGAGCTGTGGAAAATACAAAAATGGAACAGCCCTTGTCCTCAACCTGGGATGTTGCTGTCTCACCCTTGCAAAATCACCTGATATGATCAACTATAGGGCAAGATCTATTATAAGGAGGACTGAAGAGGAATTAACTCCTGATTTTAACTGGATTAAAGGAATTGGGCTAGAGATATTGGATCTTCCTAAATGCCTTGCTGCCTATTACTGGGCCGGCATAAATCATCCCATTTTATACATAAGATTCACAAGTTATCTTGACTTTTACTAATTAATTTGGGCATCAATAAGCCTCAGTCTATAACATCTATAAAATGAGAGAGTTGGAACTAAATTAGTGTTTACCAAATCAGACTGAATCAAATTACATTTGGGATCTGTATACTTCCTAACTTCTTCCATTTGATGGAAGAGGAAAAGAAATACCAGGCAGAGGAGATATCCTGGAAACGCCACTGACCAGAAGTTCTATTACAATATAAAAGTCAGAATGAAGGAATGGATTCAGGTAAAGCATTTAGCTGGCAAAATGATTCCTAAATCTTAGGTTTACTTTAACTCTTACTCCAAATGACGTTTCTACGTTGTAAGCCTTCTAGGAACCAGTTACATAGTTATATTTTGTTAATAAAGGGTAATAAAAACACATAAAGGCCTTATTTCTCAAAAAAAAAATAATGAATAAATGAATTCTCTAATTCTGCATTTAGGAGTTTGGACATCATTAAACATGGGAAGCAACAGGGTAGACTTGCAGACAAGCATGGTAAAGAAGGATGCAATGAGAAGCAAGGAGGAAGAAAAGAGAAAAATGAGAAGATCCATTTTTTAAAGTCAATCGGTTTTATGAAATCAGGATTTGGGTAGTAAAAGTTTTATAGACCCATAAAATTTTAATTTGAGGGTGGCTGCCTAATTTCAGCTATTGCAACTGTCTGGTTTTAGAAAATTCCTAGGATGCCTAGTAGGTCTTAGGTCCCTCAGTTGGGAAATAAGCAGACTAAGTGAGGTGGAGAGGAGAGAAGAGGTCAGTAAGTAAGAGAAGAGAGCTGAGAGGAAGGGAAGGGAAGGAAGGAGGAGAGGAGGAGAAATGCACCACTGTTGGTGGGGAACATGTCTTACCCGGCCCTTCTCCACCTCCCGGGTAGTCATGACAATAACTTGGGAGTTCTCCTGCCACACCATCTGCCAAAAGTCATTAACGGTGGCATCCAAACAACCTTGGCTGGCAATGTATACTTTGGCATTCTCGTCGGCACTCACCAGCTGGTTCTGAGATCAGGGGGAGACAAACCAATTCCTCCATTAGATTGTGAGCTCAACCACAGTAGGGATTGTCTTTTGCCTCTCTATATCCCCAGTGCCTTGCACCTAGTAGGTAATTTATAAAAGCTTATGGACTGATGTATCTCCAGAGACAGAATCCCATCACTCTAACCTCACTCACCCCATCCCCTAACACATGAACTTTACTACAACCCCATCTTCATCAGCGGTTTTGTTTGCCCCGGGCTCACATCTGTGTAATGTTTACATATGCTGTCTCCTCCCATCAGTCCTTGAGAATAAAGACCCATATCTCTTCCTCCCCCTCTCTATATCCCCAGACATCATCTGGACCACTGACCTTGACATAATTAGCATTGATGTAATCAGACCCTGGGATATTGCTGTCTCGACCTTGCAGGATCACCCTGGTGTGATCAACTATAGAAAAAGATTTACTGTGAGGAAGTGAGACGACAAGAGGAGTTAAGCCCCTGAATTTTAGGAATTGAGGTAGAAATATAGGGTTGCCTTAAATTCCTCCTATCTTCAATTCAAATTTTATCTAGAAGAAAAGAGCTTCACAGAGGAGACTTGGAAACCTAAGAGAGGGGTTTGAGACCAATGGGAGGAGGAGAACTGTAGGGATGAATGGTAGGGCTTTGGGCAGTAAAGGTTCCCTGGGGAGGTGGGCTCTCACAAGGGAGGATGTTCTTGTATCGGTTCTTGCTCTTATTCTCGGGTCTCTGTCCCTCATGCCGGTCATACAAGTTCTTCACCTCCTGCTTCTGAAGACTCTGGGAGAGGAGGAAAAAAAGGGCTTTAGCCAGTGGGGTAGAAGGAAGGGTGGGACAAGGAAACTGGGCTGCACTGAGATAACCCAAATTGTAAAGAAATAGAGAAAGAGAGAATGAGGAAAAGGAAAAGAAAAAAGACAAAATATAGACAACCCTAGACTGGGGATCCGAGTCAAGAGCCTGAATAAAGATCCTAAATTTGATGGACTAGCTGTTTAGGACATGGTGTGACCTCCTCTCTGCCTCTTAGACTATTTTCCTTTGAGGCTGAGTATAGATGCCATCAAATTCCTCCGATTTTAATGCTTTCTCCCATTTCAATTATCCTTTAGCAGAATAAGCTTCTTCAGGGGATGTTTGAAGTATTTGGGTATTTTGTTTCATTTTGTCTCTAAAAAGGACTAAGGACCAAGTGACCGATCCATGTGCCAGGTTAGGGATGCAAAGACAAAGCTGAATAAATCCCTACCCCAGAAGAGCTTACCATGGAGCTGGGGAAGAAAACCTAACTCTATAGATAGATACAAAAACAGACACAGGATCATTTGGGGAGGAAAATACCAATAGCTCAGGGCAGGAGACAGGAATCAGGAAGGGCTTCATTTATGAGAGGCTGAACTAGCTGTGTTGGAGGTGCCTTCCTCAATGCTACATTCGTGATGCCTTGAAAAATACTGGAGATTCTAAGATGTGAGGGTGAAGAGGAAGAGCATCCCAGGTATAGGAGCCAAAATAAAGGGATGCAGGCAGGTGATAGAGTATGGCGTGTGCATAAGTCACCAATAAGGCCAGTGTGGCTGGACCACAATGTGAATGAAAAGGAGTAGAAGGATATTCTGGCAAAGTTTAACAATTGGCTCTCTGAAAAAAAAAAAAAGAACACTAATTTGGACACATATTTCTAGGTCTAATCTACAGTATGAACATTTCTTTCATTGCTTTTTTTTTTTTTAAAAGACTGAACAATTGACAAAGCAATATGGCAAGCCTTGATTTACAGCAATGCTTGTGCTAAAAATTTAACAATCAGCTCTCAGAACCAGTGATAGGAACTGGCTCCAGGATACTTCTGTGAATAACAGAAAAGATAGGAAGATAGATTAAGATTGGTCTTCGAGGAAAGGGACCTGTATGTGCATGTTTGTGGCACGTTTCTTTGTAATGGCCAGAAACTGGAAACTGAGTGGATGCCCATCAATTGGAGAATGGCTGAATAAATTGTGGTATATGAATGTTATGGAATATTATTGCTCTGCAAGAACTGATCAGCAGGATGAATACAGAGAGGCTTGGAGAGACTTACATGAACTGATGCTAAGTGAAATGAGCAGCTCCAGGAGATCATCATATACTTCAACAACAATACTATATGATGATCAATTCTGATGGATTCTTCAACAATGAGATGAACCAAATCAGTTCCAATAGAACAGAAATGAACTGAACCAGCTACACCCAGGGAAAAACTCTGGGAGATGACTAAGAACCATTACATAGAATTCCCAATCCCTCTATTTTTTCCACCTGCATTTTTGATTTCCTCCACAGGCTAATTGTACACTATTTCAAACTCCGATTCTTTTTGTATAGCAAAATAATAACTGTTAGGACATGTATGCTTATATTGTATTTAATTTATACTTTAACATATTTAACATGTATTGGTCATCCTGCTATCGGGGGGGAGAGGATGGGAGGAAGGAAGGGAAAAATTGGAACAAAAGATTTGGCAATTGTCAATGCTATAAAATTACCCATGCACATAACTTGTAAATAAAAAGTTATTAATAAAAACAAAAAAAGTAGCATTTGAAGAGCTTCAAATGTCAAAATGAGAAGTTAATTTTGATCCCACAGGTAGTAGAATTTATGGAGCAGAAGAGCGATATGATTGGACCCCACTTTGACAGTAGTGTAGATGGATTGGAGCAGAAAAACCAATTGAAGACTACTGAAATAGTCTAGGTGAGGGGTAATTAAGACCTGTACCAGGACCTAGAGAACCGGATTTGGAATCATAGAGACCTAAGCCTTCAGCCCTGTGACTCCTGACAAAGGTCAACCTCAGTTTCCTTATCTGTCTACCTATTTACTTAAAGGGAATCCTAACTGTACATCTCTCACAGGGTTGTTTTTAAGGATCAAATGATTAATATATATAAAGCACTTTGCAAACCTTAAAGTAGCTACTGTTATAAAATAGGATGGGAGATATATGAGTAGACAGAAGAAATAGATGCAAGACATGTGGAGGTAGAAGGAATTGATTGCATGTGTGGACTGAAGAGAGCAAATCCTCTTTTCTCATTTTTCTAATGTTCTTACATTTTACATATCATCTCCCTTCCTGACCTCCCTAATTTCCTTCAAATCCCAGTGACCATGTCATCTTCTACAGAAAACTTTTTTGATCCCACTTAATTCTAGGATCTTTCCCCTGTTGTATTTTCAATTTATCTTATGTCTGTAGCTTGTCTGTACTTATCTGCCTCCCCTATTAGAATGTGAGCTTCTTGGAGGTATCTTTCTTTGTATGTTCAATGCTCAGCGGAGTGTCTAACACAAAAGAGCTGCTTAATAAATGTGTACTGACTATTGCCCATTGGTGACCCTGCTGTTACAAACCTGGGTGATGAGAACCATGAAGGTGCCCTCAACAGTAATAGAAAAATTTGGAAGAGGGGAAGATTTGGAGGAAAAGGGGATAAGTTCCATTTGGGACATGGACGTTTCAAGTGCTGACATATGACATCTATTTTGAAGAATCTATACAGGCAGTTGATAACATATGCCTGGAACTAAGGCAAAAATCTGTGGCCAGTCATATAGATCTAGGAGTTATCAGCGCAGAAATAATCATTAAACTCATGTGAGTTGGTGAGGTCACTAAGGGAAAGTACAGAGAAAGAAAAGATGGGTCCAGAGAGAGTTTTGAGGAACATCTCTAGTTACAGAGCATAATGTGCCTTGCAAACAAAAGGCTCAATATTTAGATTCATTAATACACTTAATAAATAATAGATAATAAATTTTGTTGAATTTAACAACCGAGACTCCAAGGACAGCCACTCACAGGGCACAGAATTTTCCAGCCTTGTCTGGGGCAAAGCTTCTTAAATTGTGGGTCTTGACCCCATACAGAATTGCATAAATGAATGTGGGGGTTGAAAAATTATGATTTATTATCAGGAAATGTTTAATTTGTATGCCTATTTTGTATAGCTATTTAGCAAGGATCACGTAAAAATCTCTGGGGTGAAAAGGGGTTGCAAGTGGAAATAGTTTAAGAAGTTCTGCTCAAGGGCACAACCCTGTGCACCAGCCCTTTCTTGCACACTCACCTCAAACTCCTCCCAGAATCCAGCCTTGGATGTTTCCTCTGCCTGCAGTTTCTTATTCAACTCCAAGACCCGGTTCTCGATGTCGGCGGCGTTCACTCGTGTGGCATAATATGGCTGGGGAGTCAGAAGAAAAGTGGGCAGTGGAAAAGGAGAGTGAATGTGAGTCAGGGGGTCCGGAGGTCTGAAGCACAGCAGGGAGGAACTGGGGGGAGGGGGAACAGACACAGGGGAGAGCCCTCTGCTCACCTGGCGCAGATAGACAAAGGTACCTGAAGCCTCTTCAATCCCTGTCTTCTTGAAATGTTCCACCAGGTCTGTGAGGCTGTCAAAGGTCTCAGAGCCACCCACTGTGTAACGGCCAGCCTGCGACCAAAATCAGAGGTGTGACGGTGGTGAAAGCGGAAGAGAAATCCCCTCCAAACTCGGACGACAAGGGCAAACAAACCTCCTTCATGTCCTTCTTCTCATCTCCCTGACCCTGAGAGCTAACCCTGGAACTCCAACCCCTCCCAGCCCTGTTTCCCTTTAAGCAGGGAGGCAGTGCCCTGGGAGTAAGATGCAGGCTTTTCTCACAGGTTTTTGGAGAAAATATCCCCATTCATAGTCTTTCCAGATGAGAGGCGCGGGCTCTCTGAGCCACCCTCCATCTGCACAGACCCCAACTTTTGCCCCTGCTGCCACCACGTTCGTCTCACCTCACACATCACTTTGACATGAGTGACCCTGAGTGGGGAGCCGGGCCCAGCCTTGGGCTGGTCATTGAGGATGGACAGCACAAAATCACCGGGCTGGCTCAGGCTCTCACGGACCAGAAATGTCCAGGGTTCGCCCTTGGCCTGAAGCAGCGTCTCGGCCTGGGCCCCAGACATGTGGCCATGGTACCACCTGAAGGGACAGAATAAGGGAGAAGGGCAGAGAGTTGCAGGGAGAAATGGGATCAGACAAAGGGAGAAACTGGGACTCGGAGAGAGGGAAGGGGAGAAGACAGAAGTTGGGAAAGTCCAAGAGAAGCTCAAAGACAGGAAACCTCTGATTAGGGAAGAGAAATGAGGACATTCAGCCTGAGAGGAGATGGGAGACAGGCTAAGATGGAGAAAAGTGGAGATAGAAATAGATTCAACAGGTAACCATTGAATATTTCTATGTGCCAACTCGGAGTAATCTCTGTCAAATAAACAGAGATTAGGAAAGACAGGAAGTCACATGAGGAAGAAAGTCCTGGAAGATAGCCCCAGGGGAGAGCATCCGGTGCCAGGCTTGGAGGGGATGCCAAGGAAGACCCCCCAGATCCCATCTCAATGGAGAGAGGGACAGGTTGGGGGCTACGGGGTGGAGAGGTCAGGACAGAAAGCAGAACTGGAACCTTCCCCCCACCCCCCAAACCTGTTCCCTAAAGGAAATAGTTAACCCCAGGGCTGCCCAGCCCCACAGGAAAACACGTGATGGAAAAAGCAAAAAGCTCCCTCTGGGGAGAGAGTGAGAAGTGAGGTTTCCTCAGCCTAGGGGGATGAGGGGGGGGTAGAGATTTTCCAACCGCAGGGATGATGGGGGAAGGAGGGGGAGGGTAAGACAGACAGAAAAAGAAGTTAAATTTTTTCAATGCTTGTCTAGAGGAGGCCGGAGCTACAGTGACCACTGACCTAAGGACCCAAAGATTTTCTCTCCAGTCCTCATCCCCCTATCCCACGACTAAGCCAAGAGGATTCTGCTCCAGAAATAGACCTGCCCCGCCCCCCAGATTGAAGAGCAAGGGGCTCTAATGTCTGGTCCCCAACCTTCAAAACAGGATGAGGAAGTGTCCATGCAAATAGTGACTAGCCCACAGGCTGGTAATCAAGTACAGAAGGAACAGATGCAAATTCCCAAGAGAAACCACTCAGAAGAGAAAAGAAAGGGAAAGGCAGAAAAAGATGATAAGGAAGGTTGTTGGAGTATTCTCCCTTTTCTATCCAGAGTATTTCCTGGGACAACTTAGACATCCTGGTTGGGGAGAGGGGTAACCAACCATTGGTGGTCATCTCTTTGAAGCTCTCCCTTAGTCTGGTCTTTCTTAACATCCAATCCTTGTCCCAGCTTCTTTTAATTCCTTTTCTTGCATGCCTTGACTCCAATGCATCTGCCACAATTATTCCTATGGTTGATTCAAACTCTTCTTTGTTAAGTCCCTCCATAGCACCCACTGTTCCCGGCCTTCATGACCATGGTCCCTGATCCCTGATCCCTGATTCCATATTTCCGTTCAAGGTTGGGATGAGAAGAAGGACTAAAAAAAGATGGTGGATGTGTAAAAAAATAAAAAGCCACAGAGAGGGAGCACTATGGAATTAATAAGGAAGGAGGGAAAAATTGGGATTGGATATCAAGTCTGAAACTCCCTAAAAGGTAGTGAATAATAGTCATATCTATTCTCTGGGACTCTATTCTTAACCCTATGCTGGTCTATATTTTAAATCAGTGACTAGGAATAATGGTATAGAAAGCCTACTTAACTAGTTGACACATAACGTATACATGACAAGAAGAGCTAACATACAAGATAACAGAAACAGGATTCAATATGTGCTCACCAACTGGTTGCACAAGAAAAGGACAAGCCAACATGACTTGGCAGAAGCTAATGTGAAAGAATAGGATATTTCAGTTGATTCCTACTTTTGTTTCCGAATCATGAAATCTTAGGTTTGGAAAGACACAAGAGGTTTTCTAGTCCAACAAAAACCTAAATACAAATGCTTTCTGCAACATAATCAATAAGTGGTTATCTGGCCTTCCTCAAAGACTTCCATGGACCAAGAACGCTGTAATACAGCTGTTTTTAATAATCTAATGCAAAAAAAATTACCCTGGCATGGATTCTGTCAATATAAAGTTATTATAAAATAAAATAAAATGAAATGAAAAAAAAATCTAATGCAAAATGATAAAAGTAGTGATCAGATTAAGATAGGAAATGGTTCCCTGGAACTCTGATCAGGTCAAATCTGGTACACGGCACTCAATTTTAGGCACTACATTTTATAAGGTAAAATATAGATGTTGTATCGGTCTACAAATAATGTCAGAGGAGGAAAGATTAACATAACTGGGGATATCTAGGAGAGAGAAGACTGAGGGAGAATATGATATCACATAGGAAAAGAAAGAAATGTATTTCGTGTAGTCTCAGATCAAAGAATGAGCAATAATCGATAGAAATTACAAGATGGATTTTAGTCCAAAAGAAAATGAACTTTTTAGAAAGCACTAGAGCGGCCAATCGATGGAATGCTAAGGTTTGGAGGTACTTAAGTGTCCGATTGGAAAGCAGACAGCCATCTGACAGACATGCTGTAAAGGAATTCTTGCATTGGGGGGGAGACTGGACCGATGGTTTCTGTGGTGGAGGGGTAGGACGGGACAGCTTTGCTGTTTTTACATTAGATTTGCCTTCCCTTACCAAGAGTCAAAGGTCAAGGCTACCCTCACCTTTCAGTGGGATTCAGAAGATAGGGGTAAGGTTGCCTCACCTCTCGCTGGTGGGGTCAGAGCAGTTGAGGGGGTACTTGAGGTGGATAATGGTGCCATCACGGTCCTGCAGGACGCCCTGCTGTTGAGTGTAATATTCCACCAGCTCTGTTAATGTAGCAAACTTCTCTCCTCCATAGAGATCATAGAAATCCCCTGAATTCTGGATGCGGATGTGGGTTACTTGATCTCCTACCCTGTGGGACACCAACCAGAGTCAGTGAGAATGGGAGCAGAAATGGAAAGGGAAAGAAAGCAAAGGGATAGAACAAAACCAGAGGGTCAGGCAAGGAGCAGCTTGGAAGCCCAAGGCCCAAGGGAGCCCTAAGGAACATCACACAGACAGGGGGAGGTGACCTGGAAGTGGGAAGGCCAAGGGATGAAGGGCAGGAGCAGAGACGCCAGGGAAAAAGGAACAGGGCACCAACCTGACTGAGAGGGAAAAGTCTCCCTGGTTCTTTCGGCTGGGCCGGGCCAAGAAACTCCCATGGACTCCGCGGCCCTTCAGCAGAGTCTCAGCATCCAGCCCACTGAGGTCTCGGTGAAACCACCTGTGGAAGGGAACCCACAGCTGGGGAGGGGGCCACGAGAGGCCTGGACAGGCCGTCCAGAGCCCAGAACTGAGCCTCCCTTTTCTGGGCACAAAGAAGCACCTGCTCCCCTGGGCCACCCCCAGCATTCTGCCCCCAGGGTCCTTACCGCACCATCCTGGGCAGATTTCCTGCAGTGAAAGATGAGTGAGGAAGGAGGACAGAACAGATGGGGGGTCCAGCTTTCCCCAGTACCACAGCTCCCGGCCCCTCCTTGCACTGGCCCCCAGCTCCCTGAGACACCACTAGTACAGGGCAGCTGGAGGGGGGGGGGGAGGCGGGGACAGGAAGGGGCGAGGCCAGACCCCCAGAAGGAACTCACTTCTACTTCTCCTTTTGTGGACGAGCTGAGAAAGCAGAGCTTGGCGGTGGTGATAGTGCTGGAGCCCATCTCATACGAATGTGTGATTTCTTAACACACATGCAGCATGTCACACATACACGCGAGTGTGTCATGACAATATGAGCACAAAAACGCAGGCTCGAGCACAAAAACGCAGGCTCGTGCACACACCTGCCCACAAAGGTCCCACACGTGATTGCACACGGAAGAGCGTGCTCATGTGCATGGGAGACAAGTGCATCTAACAGAGGAACTGATGGCTTCTCACTTCTCTTCCCTCCTCCAAATCCCTCCTCCAACTTGATTGATGATCTCCAGGCAGGCTTCAGGGCAGAGAGTCCAGTAAGCAGCAAAACCCAGAACCCTGCCTTTCCTGACCCCTAAGTCAACTCTTAAGACTATGGGAAGGATATAATCAATCACCAGATGGTTAGGAAAACATAATTCCCACACCAAGAAGGGATTGCACTCTGGGAGAGAAATTGACCAGAGCATCCAGAACAGGGAGCCGGGCATTCTGGGGGAGAAATTGACCCAGAGCATCCCCAAACAGAGGGCCGGGCATTCTGGGGGAGAAATTGACCCAGAGCATCCCCAAACAGAGGGCCGAGCATTCTGGGAGAGAAATTGACCAGAGCATCCAGAACAGGGAGCCGGGCATTCTGGGGGAGAAATTGACCCAGAGCATCCCCAAACAGAGGGCCGAGCATTCTGGGAGAGAAATTGACCCAGAGCATCCCCAAACAGAGGGCCGAGCATTCTGGGAGAGAAATTGACCCAGAGCATCCCCAAACAGAGGGCCGAGCATTCTGGGAGAGAAATTGACCAGAGCATCCCCAAACAGAGGGCCGAGCATTCTGGGGGAGAAATTGACCCAGAGCATCCCCAAACAGAGGGCTAGGCATTCTGGGGGAGAAATTGACCCAGAGCATCCCCAAACAGAGGGCCGAGCGTTCTGGGAGAGAAATTGACCCAGAGCATCCCCAAACAGAGGGCCGAGTATTCTGGGGGAGAAATTGACCCAGAGCATCCCCAAACAGAGGGCTAGGCATTCTGGGAGAGAAATTGACCAGAGAATCCAGAACAGAGAGCTGGGCATTCTGGGAGAGAAATTGAGCAGAGAATCCAGAACAGGGAGCTAGGCATTCTGGGAGAGAAATTGACCAGAGAATCCAGAACAGAGAACTGGGCATTCTGGGAGAGAAATTGACCAGAGCACCCAGAACAGGGAGACAGGCACTCTGGGAGAGAAATTGACCCAGAGCATCCTGGGAGGGAGCCAGGAAAGATTGGGACAGGACACCAAAGGCTATAATCTCTATTGCCTAAGGACCAAAAGGAAGGAAAGGAAAGTGTTGACTTTGAAGGAGATCCACCCCAGTAAGACTAGTCTGAGAGATTCCCACACAAGATCATATTCAAACTATGTTACAGCATATCACTGTCTCCATTACCAAATATTTGTTGAGCAACAACTAACATATATATATACTTGAACTAGGTCCTGGTGCTAATTACTTCTCAGTTAGTTAATAAGCACATATTATGCTTATTATGGGCCAAGCACAGAACAAAGAGCTGGCTATATAAAGAGGGGTGAAAGGACTGTCTGCTCATGGAGCTCATATTCTAGACCAGTGGTTCTCAAAGTGTAGTCCAGAGAATCCTGGGGTATCTGAAAACAACAAATTCAAAATTAGTTTTTATTTCTAATATTTATTTTTGTTATAATAATGTAATGGGGAAACCTCTAGATACTTCCTTAAAATAAGGTATTTAAAGATAGAAAATTATAAAGAAAATAGAGTTATAAAAAATAATTTTTTTAAAGTTCAGGGAGCTTAGATTAAAATCTTTAGTACTGGGAGTTAAATAAATGCTTATTGACTGATGATTCTGTCTTAAATTATTGTGTTAAAGATTTTTGAGGGGAGCAATAGAATATACACAAAAGCAATGCTTTCAGAAGGCTGACAAAGTAACACTGTATATGTAGGAAGCTCAAAAGGAAGGGGATAAGAATTTATCTAGTGCCTACTACATACTGGCATTTTACAAATATTATCTCATTTGACCCTCAAAACAGCACAGAGAGGAAGATGCTGTTATTATTCCCATGTTACAGATGGTGAAACTAAGACAGGGATAAGTGATCTACACAGGATCTCATTGCCAGTAACTGCCCAAGATGGTCTTTCCTATCTCTAGTCCTGAAGCTGTTATCTCCCATGCCGCCTAACTTACTCTAAAAGAAAAAAAAGATTGCAAGCAGAGGAACTGTTTCAATACAAGCAGGGGAGAACAAGGGACTGAATTATAGTAATGAGAGAGAGTGTGAAAAATTTATAGACAGTGGCAGTGCTTTTAGGCCAAGTCCTTCTTGAAAAATCTCATTTTTTTTAATAGACTCTTCTAGCACTTATAACAGTGCTATATGCTCAATAGGTGTTTAATAAATGTGTGTTGAAATTTAAACAAAACAAAACAAAACACTGAAAGGCATTTGTTACTATTCAAAGCCCAGGGGAGGAGGAATCAAAAGATGATTCTGAGAGTCTGAGCCTAAGTGCCTGGACGAATGACAGAAAGAAGTTGAGTTTGGGGGACAGTTTTAGGTGGAGATGCTCAGGAAGCAATTAGAGATGTCGGGAGATCATAGTTTTGAGGAGTGTCCCGTGCCCCCTTCCCCCTCCAAAAAGAGGCAAAAGCTACACAGGTAAGATGAATGAATGGGTGGATGGAACTAGAAAAATAAAACCAGGAATCTGAATGCTTGAGTCCTGAGAAACACTCACATTTGGGGAAAGAAATAGGAAGTCAGACTGGCAAAAAGATGTCATAGAAGTTATCAAAATTAAACTATGTATCTCCCCTCCCTCTTTTCTCCTAGCTTACATTGAAGTTTAGTAACCATTGTTTTGTATGGAGGACAGGGGTTGAGGGGGAAACTGAAGTATATTGAGGCAAAGCCAGAGGGGATATGTAAATACAAATCTCTCAAGAGCAAAAATCCAACTAGCCCTTTATTTTTTCTCAAATAAAGTATCCTAGTACAAAGCATACCAGCTAGTTAATGGCCAGGCTGTGTTGACCACCACTTAGAAAATTAAGACCTGCTCCCTCTCTACTCCCCCACTTCCTGAATTCCTCTTCCTCTAGGTGATAATACTTTTCCTCCCTTGTTTCATCGATTCTAACAGTACTCAGGCCCAAATAGTAGAAGCTGGAGGGCACCAGGGACTGGGGGACTTACCCCGCGGACAGCATCTCCCCCAAAAGCTGGGTCTGAGTGGGCAGCCAGAGCCGGGGCCAGGTGAGGTCACTGAGCTCAGTGACTAGTACAGCCCACACAGGCCTGCCAGTCCAGGTAAGGGAGGAAACTCTGGAAAACTGGAGATTTCCTAATCCCAGGTCGGGGCAGTGGCAGCACAAAGACAGCCCACTAAGTTAATGATCCAGAGAGGGGACCCGTGTCCGGGGGCGGAGCAGCACAGGGACCGCCCTACCTGGGCAGGTTTTCCCTGAATCACCTACAAATCCTGGCTTGACTCCTTCCGCTTTTTCCTTCCCCCTGTTGAGCAAATCCACGGGGATTGAGAAAGAACTTGGGGGAAAGCCAAGGTAATACCGGGAAGTCACCTTGAATTTTCATCCCTACCTGAGAGAACTAAGATAGGGAGAGGGGAGGCGTGTTCAAAAAAAAAAAAAAACTAAGGTCCATTTTATTTTAAGATTTAGAGCTGGAATTGAACTTCAGAAATCTTCTAACCCAGTTTTCTTATAGTGCAGATGGAAACACTGAGGCCCAGAGTTGAGAAGATGGCTTAAATTTGCAGTTAAATAGCAGAGTCCAAACATAGGTATCAAATTAAGATCGAACTTTATAAATCTATCCCTCCTCTAACTACAATTCTACATCTTCTACTTCATTCTCCACTCTACCTGTAATAGACCTCAGCCTAATGCTTTTTTCCACAAAGATTTCAATCTATTTTCCAGAATCAGGGTTTAATCAACGTATACCTAGGGAAATAATTGATTGGATGGGAATAAGGTCCTGCTTCTTTTCCTAGGAGAACTCTGCTTTTCTTTGTACTGTGATTCACTAACATGTTCCTTAGTGGTCATTTTAATTATTTCCTATTTATCCTGTACTTTGTGTATATTGGTTTGCATTTGTCTTCTCCATTAGATTATAAACTCCTTGAAGGCAGGGACTGTTTCCCTCCCCCCCCTTTTAAAAATTCCCAGTGCTTACTTAGCACAGTGCCTGGCACTGGACAAGTCCTTAATGTTTACTGAATTGAATCGAATATATGTATCTGGGAGTTAGGGGTTGAGCAGGGAGAATGCCTGATCATTTTGAAAGATTCAGCAAGTTTTTTGTTTGAATGTAGAAATCACTCAAGTGAGCAAGCCTAAGAAATTGTACAGTAACAACTGGCAAGACGGTGAGACCAAGAATTAGCAATATTTATTATCCTCCAGGGACACCAGCAGTTCGGGGATGACTCGTGTGCCTCCCCTCCAGATAAGTCATGTTGGGGCAGGTACTCCCTCAGGAGGCTGCCACACTGCCCCCTAATCCAGGCCCATGGGGGGGCAGAGTCATAGGGGGCAGAAACAGGGCCTTCAACTTCCCAGACAAGCTGGCAATCTCAGGATCTTGAGCTTCATAGGACTTCACCAGTCTGGCAAACTTCAGGACACCTAAAAATAAGAGAAGTCAAGCCCATAATTTCTGTCCACACACTGGCTTCTCTTATTGATTGGAGGCAGCTATGTGAAAAAGTAAACCATCTCCTCTGGCTTTTCCCCGTCACCTAAATGTCTCCAGAGCCAAGACGGACAAAGAGTAGTAGCTGACAGGGTCAAACCCCACAATGCATTACAAGCTTTCATCATCCCTTCTCCACCTCCAATGGGGTGGAGATTACACTAAGTCACTTCCTGTTCCATATCATACATAACCCAGAAGTGAAGGGATTTCTAAACTCTTGAGGGAAGGAAGGAGGGAAGTGACTAATTTTCCCTTAAAGGGAAAAATTAACAACTGAATGGAGCATCCTGGTGCAGGGAAGTATGAATGGAGCAGGGTTTCTATATACAGTGGAACACACACACAAACCTCTATTCCACCCGTGTACCGATCAGGGGAATTAGCGCTCTCTCACTTTGCACATCTCACCTCCTAATCTTTTAGGGCCAAGGTCTAGGTTGGCTGAACCCTGGCTGCTGAACAGTATATAAAGGAGAAATCTAGAAGCCACCCCGAGCGAGGTGAAGGGGAAAGGAACATTTGAGCTCCAATCCTGGCTGCCCCCGCGTGTCCGAAGAGGGGACAACACTTTCAAGCAGGTCCTCAGCTCCCGGGCCCCTCCTTTCTACCCCCCTTCCATCATTAACTTGGGTGTGCTATCATCTGGAGAACGTATTTTACGCCTCCTTTTTAAAAGCTGTAATCTAAGTAAAATATACTTATCGTTCTTTATTTTCGTTTAAGAGTATTTTTAAAAAATAAAGTAAACGAAAGGCAATCATAGAAAAGAGACAGGCCTGAAAATCTGAAAGACCTGGATTTCGGGTCCTGCTTCAGGAACGTTGCAGACGAGTCGGGCGACCCCTGCGTAGGTCATTTCACAGGGTTTACTGCCCTCAGGCATCGAAGATGGAGTAACTAGGGAGGGACGACTCGGCACCGGTGGAGCTCCCCGAACAAATAAAATCACCGGCCTAGCATAATTAGCTAATTCCATTTTCCGGAAGCCCCCTCCCCGCGCGCGCCCCGGCACCGCACTCCATTCCCACCCCGATGCGGATAGGCCAGGCCTAGCCAGCCCCACCTTCCCCATCGCAGCTGAAGCCGTAGGCTTTGAGGACCTCCTGCTGGATCTGCGTAGCCACGGGAAGCACGAACTGCAGCATCTTGCCCATGTCATTGCAAGCATTGTCCCGAGCCTCTTCCATACGTACGGCGTTTTCCGGGGCTGCGAACGCCTGGATGACCTCAGCCAGGACCACTGCCCCGGCCCAGGTGTATAGAAGGGGGAGGAGGGAGGATGCGCAGGGAGAGAAGGGCAGAGAGCAGCAAGGACTGTAAGAAGGAGGCAAACCCAACTACTCCCCCAGCAAGCGTTACCCCCCACAACCACCCCCCTTCCACAGCCGATAGTAAATCCAAAGAGCTTCGAGAAACTCAGAGAGTGAGTCCCCACTACACCACCCCCTCACCCCACTCCCCCGGGTTACCCGTCAGTGCCTTCATTTGAGTAACCTCCTCCATAGGTTTTCCTTCCCCTTCCCCTTTATCCCCTACCGGCCAACGCTCACCCTTAGCCTGCTCGGCGCTCAAGGCCGCGGGTTGCGCGGGACCTGACGCCATGGGCTACGAACGAGAGTTGCACGCTAAACACTAGCTTCCAGAAGCCGCGGTCGCCACGCTCCGAGAGAGGAAGCTGTTCTCCGCTCCCGGAAGCTACGCATCAGCATTCAAGGCCTACACGCAGCGAATTTGTTACCAGCTACCGGGCTTGCAGGGCGGAAGCAGAAGTATACGCAGCTCCTACCCACGAGCCCGGCTACCTAGCAACAAGGCATCAAATAGCCCTGAATACTTGCAAAATGAGGCTCTTTTCGTAAACATATACTGAGGGCTTCCCGGTGAATACCGGAAAACCTACTAGACAAATTCTAAAAGAGCTGTAACACTGCCCGAGTAACATCGGCAGTGAGTTGAGGGTATTAAGGGACTCCACTTTCGGTGAGGGTGAGGAGAGAAAGTCGTTATTTAAATCATCTTCTTCCCTAAGTTATGTGGAAATAAAGTAGATCTACCTACTAGGACCTGTGATTTAAGGTAATATACCTACGTTTGCTTTCCAAAGTCATTAAAGTTTTGATAAAATTCTATGCAAATACTCTTGGTGTTGATTGGATAAAGAGTCCAGGCACACCCCCTCGAGTCAGAAGGCAACCGCGTCACGGAAAGCCAGGGAGAAAGGCAGCCTTAGTAACCCTGGGGAAGCTGGCAAGCTCGCGAAACTTTCGCTTTGGGCTAACTGCTTCCTGACCCCGAACTCGGGGTGCTGCGTGGCCGGCTTCAGGAAAACTAATCGAGAGTTGTCTGAGCACCATTCTTCCAACAGCGCTTCCCAACCCTTTTCACTCGGGCGCCGGGAGAGCTTTTGCCACGGACCCTGGCGCGTCGCGGCCCTTCCCCCACCCTGTTCCACCCGCCCGCCTTCGGTGGGGCAGGAGCCGCAGCCTTCACTCCCAGTTACTGAGGTGGCGTGCAATTGCAGGCACTGCCACTGACCTTCTCAGGGCCCGTTTCCTGATCCGTAAACTAGATTCTCTGTATTTTTTGAGAAAAGCAAAAGGGAAAACTGATGGTCATCTGATAGACCTCCCGCCCGGGCCTCTGCTGACCTAAATGTCCTCCCGAAAGCCCTCTCAAAGTGACTTTTTTTGTGTGCAGAGGAAAAAGCCCTGTAGTGCTAGCCCATCCCCACCTCCAGCATCTTCCGACTGCCAGTCCTATCCCACGTGACAGCCCGTCACCCCACCCTCAGGCCCTCAAATAATCAGCCTTAGGCATCCTGGGGGGTTGTGAGGATTTTTTTGTTGTTTGGTTTTGGTTAGGGCCTTTTTTTTTTTTTTTAAAGAGTGGCATATAGATATTTATATATATATAAATTATTAATGTGGGGGAGGAATTGTGGGGGGTATACAATAGGGGAGGCGCGCTGCACACAGGTTGGGGAAGGGGCGGGGCAGCACACGATGCTACGCAAAACAGCCACGTCTAACAGATGAAATAATCACATCAAAGAAGGGGAGGAGAGGAGGGGGCAACTGCTCCCCCCCAGAAAGCTGGGAGGGGCAGGAGAAACAAGGAAGGGGAATCCTGGCCCGTGCTGCTGTGCGCATTTGCCTCTCACCACCTCTCTCCCCCCGCCCCCCCTGCTTCAGCCAGGGCCACCCCCCAACTTCTGTCTTCTCTCTTGGCTGGGCTTCTTCATTTTCGGGGGGGGGGTGCCTCTGGCACTGCCTGGCTCTGCCAGAGAAGGCTCTCCTCCCCTCCTGCTGGTCCCATCACAAGGGTATACAGCTGGTGCTCTACAGAGGCTTGTCGTTTTCCTTCTTCAGATGACTGAAAATGGGATAAGGAAAGAAACAGGAGAGGAAAGGAATGGGAAACAGAAAACAATGCATTACCCTCAGGTTGGGAGGGGCTTGTGTGTGGAGAAGTATAGGGGCGATCTGGAGACTCAGATTCAGAGCTCAAAGGAGGGGGAGAAATGATGCCCCCCTTTTTCCGAACAGATGAGTGGCAGGGATCCAGCTAACAGCTCTTGTGAGGACGATTATTTCTGGGGGTTCACTTACATAAGAACCTTTGCTGGGACAGAGGGGATAAATCAGGGCCTTGCCTCCATATTGGTTTGAAAGGTGTCTGACTGTGACTTCTCTGGAGGTGAAGGGCTACTTTTGCCTCTCCTGGTGTCCCTGGTGCTTGGCAGGCTCCGGAACCCAGTGAGTGTTTACAAATGGCTCGCTGACTGGACCCCCTTGCTGCTCTCGGGGTCGGGGAGCTCCAGTCCCAGCCAGCCCCAAAGCCCTGCCCACACTGCGTACCTGTAATAGTCCTCCTGGGCAGGCAGCGGCACACTGTGCAGGGGGTGGTGCGCATGTAGCCACTGCTGCTGCTCCAGGGCCAGGCGCTGCAACTCGGCAGACTGCGCATGCATGGCCTGCAGCTGGTGGGCCGCCGACATGGGGGCTGAGAGTGAGGCTGGCAGGTCCCGGTAAGGGGTGGCTAGACAGAAGAAAGTGGGAAGGAGAAAAGGGGAAACAGCCGTCAGCTGGCTTTCCCCCACACTGCCCCCATCTCCTCCAAGCATTTCTTCTTCCCTTCTAGTCAGCTTTAGCTCTTCCTTTCCCCATTCCTTCTCTAGGGACCTCGTCCTTTCCCCATCCACCGAGCTTCCTTACCGAAGAGCTGGTGACGGAGAACCTCATTCTCATGCAGGGGGTGAGGCAGGAGGGGGTTCGGGAGGGTCCCAGCCGGGTAGGGGATCCGGGTAAGATGGGACCCTGAGGCCAGAGGGTCGATAAGAGGATGCACAGAGGCAGAGGCTGGAGACACAGGGAGAGAGGATGGGCAGCACAATTAGACTGTGCCAGATGAAGTCACTAGGTGCCAGAAGAGTCAGGGTAAAGCTAGAAAGGAAGAGGCCAGGCTTGGAAAAAGAAAAGTGATTAACTAGAAGAGGGACATGTGAAGAAAGAGGCCAGGAAAGCAAAACTGCCAGGTGGCTTTCAGGAAAGGAAATAGACCCAGAGAGAGATGGGAATGGGGTGAAATAAGAGGAGGGGGGCTTAGAAAAGGGACAAAGCTGATGGGCAATGGACAGGCTGGAGGGACTGGCGAGATGGGCAGGGACAAAGGCTGCATCCCCGGGTTTAAGATGAGACAGCTGGAAGCAAGAGAAGGGAAACACACAAGTCTCACTCTTCTCTGTAATATTAGCCCCTTAAACACAAAGGTCCCCCTTCCCTCCCCAATCACTGATAATCTTGGGAAAGGGAGTGAAAGAGAATCAGTATCTTCTGGTATATTCCGTTTAGTCCACAATGAGCATTTGACCAATCTTGTTGAAAGTGATAGGAAAGAGAATAGAAAGGGGGGATATAGTCAGGAAGAGATGTCTCCAGACTCTCGGAGAAGAGCTCTGTGGACTAGTTTGAATAAAGCATATATTTTTCAGTCATGGCCAATGTATTGTTTTGTTTTGCTTATGAAAATTATTTCAGTTCAGTTGGGGAGGGCAGAATAGGATTTTGGAGTTACAAAATAACTTTATATCCATAAAAGTTATATTTAAAAAGTAGAAATTGAGAAAAGTTGGGTTTTCACCAGCAAGTGAAGATGTGATGGGTTTATAAACGTAGCTAAGTGAAACTCTTATATGGAAGTGCCCTTACAGGTACATGGAGAATGTGGGATGGGGAACAAGGACAGGAGCAGAAGGCTGGGAACAAGACATGGAAGGTGCCAGGGTAGGAGAAAACATGGAGAGGGAGCTGTGGTGGGGTAGAGAAGGTTTACTTTAGAGAGATGTTCACTAGCTGAGCAGGATGTAGAGAGGGGAAGAGAACACAAGAGATCTGGAGCACAGTGCTCACCTGCATGGATGGCATCCTGCTGGTGCAGATGCAAGTGGGAGTGGATGTGGGAGTGCTGGTGGTGATGGGGAGTCACATTGAGCATCTGCAGCCGGGCCAGGGGGTCATTGCCCAGGGCTGCCACCCTCTCTGCATGCTGCCTTTCAGCTGCTAGCCGCTCTGCATATGACATATCTGGCCGCAGGGCTGGCCCAGCTGCCAGAGCCAGCCGCTCCCGCTCTAAGGGCCCTAGGCCTGGGTGGAACGGGAAGGGGTGCAGGCCAGGTGGGGCGGGTTGCAAGGCCAGACCCCCATGCCGAGGAAAGGGATCCAAGCCCGGCCCAGGGACCCCATGCAGAGGCTCCAACTCTCCAGGCTTCACCTCAAAGCCAGGCTTGAGGCGGTCTCGAAGGTCACGTTCCCGGGCTTCACGCTCCCGTTCCCGAGCAGCTGGGTCACTGCTATAGAGGGCTGGGACATTATAGCCCAAGAGCCCCGGGTCCACCGCACCCAGGGGTACATAGAAGGGGTGGTTCCGGTTACCGGGAGACATGACATGGGGCCGAGCATACTCGCTGAGCGTGCGCAGGGCGGGCGTGTCAGGCCCCAGATAAGGGGGCACTGTGGCCACTGCACTGCCGGGCTCAAAGGGTGGGCGGTGGGGCACTGGGCCCAGGGATGGGCACTCCACTGGGGCACGGCCCTCTTGAACCAGCTTCTGCAGGGGGAGATGATAAAGCAGTAAGAGAGGATATTTTCTGGCAGGGGGATTTCCCAAACTCCTCCCTGATTTATTTCCCTGGGAATCTTAATCTTGGGAAGGATACAACAAATCAGGTATGGGCCCCAGACACTGAGCACTAACAGGACCTAAAGGGGAATCATTTTTATCATCTCTAAATTGGAGCTGGCAGTAATCATGGTGTAGACTACTTCACAGGATAGTGCCAGAAAAGGTGCTCTAGGGGCAGCTCGATGGAGCGGTGGTGCCGTCTTGGATAAAGCATTTAACTCATTTGCCTCAGTTTGCTCCTCTGTAAAATGGGGATAATAACATCCACCTCCCATGGTCGTCGAAGACCAAATGAATTGGAACCTGTAAAGCTACATAAACACTAGCTCTCATTATCGCTATTATCCCAAGAACGTCTCTGCTACCGAGCACAGATGGTCAGGTCCGACCCATTCCCTAGATAGAAGAACTCCTCCTGGTCTAGGGATCCCATCTCCCGAGCTGCAATGGTTCCTCCTCCCCTGCAGGTGGCAGTGTGACTCCGGCGCCCTCCTCTCAATCACCCCCACCCTCCACCCCCCAGCCCGCGCAAGGAAGGGAAGGAAAGAGGGAGCCCCTAGCGGGCGTGAGCCACTGACCACGCTGCGTTCGAGCTCGCGCTCCTTTTCGCGTTCGCGCTCCTTCTCGCGCTCCCGCTCCCGCTCCCGCTCCTTTTCCTCGCGCGCCCGCTGCTCCGCCTCGCGCCGCACCTTCTCCACCAGGTCCGCGCGCTTCTTGGCGAGCTTGGAACCCTCGAGCGGCACGAAGTACAAGTCGCTGCGCGCGCACGAGTTGAAGCCGCGGTCCAGGTGTTTGTTGAACCTGTTAGGCGGTGAGGAGGCGCGCACGCGCGCGGCTCAGCCCCAAGCCCTGTACAAGGCATCCTTTCCCCACTTCAGACATCCCCTCCCCCACCCCTTCTTTCTTGGGCTGACCAAGGACCCAGCCCTGCCGCTCACCGGGCCGACTGGCTGGCGTGGCTGGGCACATCCACCACCTTAGGTGCGGGCGAGGGGCTTCGGGCTGGGGGCGTGGGGCTCTCGGGGGCCTCGTACTCTTCGGCCGGCTCCTGCTTGATCTGGGCCGCGCTGAGCGGGGGTGCGGTGGCCGTGGCGGCGCCCGGGCCCGGGGGTAACGCGGGCAGTCCGGGGGGCCCGACGGCTGGAGAACCCGGCTTGAAAGCCCCAGGACCGGCGGGAGGTGAGGCCCCACGGTAACCTGGTGGGGTCCCCGTACGGAAAGCTGGGGGAGAGCCTGGCTTGTAGCCCGGCGGCGTGGAGGTCTTGTAGGCCCCTGGGGATGGGGCCCGCTTCGCGTAGGTTGGAGGGCCGGGAGGAGAGGCCGTCTTGTAGCCGGCCGGGGAGGAGGCCACGGTGGCGATGACCGTGGAGAGCGTGGCCGAGGCCGAGGTGACCGGCGGGAAGGCGTACGGGGCGGCCCCGGCAGGGCCCTGGGAGGGCGACGCGTGCGAGCAAGGGTAGGGCCCCTGGGACGAGGATGAGGTCGAAGAGGAAGACGAGGATGGGGTGGCTGTGACAGCAGCGCCGCCGCCCGGGCCCACCTGGCTACCATAGGGACCTGGGCCCGGGCCTGGGCCCTGACCATGGGGCGGGGGCAGGTGTGCCTGCCCGGGAGCGAATGGCCGCAGGGGTCCCAGGGACGGGGACAGCGAATAGGGATGGCTGTGGTGGGAGCTGCCTTCAAGGCCATGCGGGTAAGGCCCGGGGGCGGCCGGGGCCGCGGTACCCCCCGGCGGGGGATGCTGTTGCTGTGGGGCAGCCTGTTGCTGCTGGGGGGGCGGCGGGCCCTGCTGCTGCTGCTGGTGGTGGTGGTGTGCCGGGGGTCCCGGGGGGTGGCCCCCACCCTGGCCCGAATTGGGCGCGGGGAAGGAGGCCTGGTGGGCGTTGCCGTTGTTGGGCAGGAGTCGGCCGTAAGGGGGCGGAGGGGGGCCCTGGCTCCACACGGCCTGTGAGGGCAGTGATGGCTGGGTATATTTGGGGGGCTGGCTGGAGACTGACAGACTGGTGGGCGGCGGGAAGGAGTGCGGGTAACTGGGCAGCGCCTGGGAGGCAGGGTATGGAGGCCCCGAGGAGGAAGAGGAGGAACTGGAAGAGGCAGCGGAATTGCAGGAGGAGGCATAGGGATACCTCAAGGGGGGGGCTGGGGCAGAGGAAGACACAGGAGGGATGGGGTGAGGGGAGGGGGCCAAGCTGGAGCCTTTGTCAGGGCCAGGGGGCAGTCCGCCCATGCCTTGCCCCATAGCATGGGGGGAAGGGAGGTGCCCGGGCAGTGGCTGGACCCCAAGGCCAGGAGATGAGGCTGGGGCGTTATTGAGGGGCCGAAGGGCGGGTGGAGGAGGAAGGTTGGGGGCCACATGGGGAAATGGGGCTGGGGGAGCAGGAGGTGGATTACCCACCCCCCCAGGGGTGGGAGGTGGTTTAGGAGGTGGTCCACCTGATCCAGGGCCTGATAGCGAAATGGGGGTAGTGGGTGGAGGGTGTTGTTTAGCTCCACTAGGAGGCCCCACAGGAGGGGCAGCCCCTCCCCCCTTGGGACCTAATGGGGGCCCAGACAAGATGCCCCCTCCAGTTCCCCCAGAATAGAGCTGTGAATGAGGTGGGGGCCCAGATGGGGCCTGGAACATCCGAGGACCTGGGGACTCCATGGTAGAGTGGTAGTCAGTGGCCGGCACTGAGGAGTGAGGTTCAAAGCCAGGCTCTGGAGGACGGGGATTGCTATCTGGGGGTAGGGGAGAGGGTGGAAAGAGTGGGGGAGGATGATAAGGGTGGGCAGGACCCTGGGATAAACCAGAAGATGAGTCAGAATCATTTTCCACACTTCCAGGGCTGTAGATGCTAGGGGATGTGCTTCGGTTGTCCTGGTCAATGTCCCTTGGATCACTGCTGGCATCATCATTCAAACTTCTGCCATCCAGGCTGTCTAGATCAGAGGGTGACTGTGGCCTTGGCAGCTCCGGCTGGGAGGGAAAGGAAGTGGTTACCCTCTATCAACTATCCTTCAGTTGCCAATTCTCCCAGCTACTCCTTGTCTTTGTTAAATCATAGCCATTCTCTTTTATTTCTTTATGCACTTCAATCTTTCTCAATTCAGTATATTCCAGGTCCCTGAAATAGTTTTTCCTTATCTCTGATCCAATCACATCACTTCCCTATTCAATGCATTCCAGTATCTTCAAATTTCCTCTGGGATTAAACATGTTTAATTTTTAAAGCTCTTCACTACCTGACCCTGACCTCTCTTTTCCACCTCTTTGTCCATCACTCTTGCTCCTTCGGTCTTAGATCTAATAACCCAGCTGGCCTTTCTTCTTCCTTTATGTCACTTCACTTCCTGTCTCTGTGTCTTACTAAGAGAGAGTACTGGGCCTGGAATCAACTTGAATTTAAATCTGGCCTCAGATACTTGTTCCATTCTGGGGAAGTCACATCTGCCTCAAGTGTAAAACAGTTATTCTTTAAGAATCAAATGAGATATTTGTAAAAGATGTTTTCAAACACATAATAGACTATATAAATGCTTATCCTCTTCCCTAATCCCCTTTCTCTTGCTCCTTCCTGATAGAATCAAATGACTTACATGAAACTTTTCCCAACTCTGGGCCCACCCTTCAAAATTAGATTTTATTAATGACTCCATTTTTATGTAATTTAGACTTGATATAAACCCCTTGAGAATAAGGATTGTTTGGTTGTATTCCTAATTGGGAATACCCCTAACAAGATCTGATATAAGGTATTTCATTTATGATCACCCCTTCAGTTTGTTATCCTGACACCATGCTCCTAAATTTGAAAGAGCACCTTTTAAATATTCTCTTATTTCTCATAGGAAAGCTTCCTAAAACCTTACACACACACCCAAGGAAAGAATGAGGACCTGAAAAATAAGCCAGGCTCTATTGGGTAAGGTTGCTATCTGGGTTCTCCTTTGTTCCTTGTCTTCCAACTCTGTATTCCTGGAATGTATCTGTTCATTTCTTCCTCTGAGGAGGAGCATTTATCTATCCAGATACCTAGAGACTCAATTCTAGTGCTACCTCCTTCCTCTCACCACCAGTTTGTGCTTTATTTTCATTGTACAACTTTTTGTGTGTGTGTTCCTTTCCCTATGCACCCAAAAGGGCAGGGACTTTTTGTTTTTGACTTTGTATCTCAAAGACTGGAACTTGGAAGGATTTAATAAATATTTATTAGATTAAATTTTGTTGACTGTTCCTCAGGAGAACCAAAGAGGACCTAAGAGAGCAACCTAGCTAGTGGGAGTCAGATGAGGGCAAGTAGACTCCTACCTCGGTTTTGGTCTTCTTGGGCGCATTTGTCTCCTCGCCTTCACTCTCTGAGATCTCCTCATTACGACCCTGCTTGCTGGTCTTTGGGGTGGAGCACTCCTCTGCTCGGGCCTTCTGTTGAAGAGAGCTACTTTTCAGATCCCATAATTCCCTTTTTGTATCATACCTTACAAGTCCTAGGCTCTGACTCCACCCCTTTGCAAGAAAGGAACACCTCCCTCCTACCCTCTTTCCCCCCCAACCAGAGGGCCCCAGGGACAGAATACCTTGGCAGTCTGCCTGGATTTCTCAGCTTTGCCATCACTGCTGGAGGTACTGACCCCACCAGGGGAGGCCCGGCCTCTCAATCTCAGCTCTTCCCTTGGCCCAGGGGCCTCTTTCTTCCGTCCACTCCTCATTGACATCTTAGGGAGAGAAGGGACCAGGTTAAATTCCTTGCCTCTCGCCCTCACTTTATTCCCATAGTCCCAAACCTGCCTCCCTGACCCCTAAACTCAAGTCTTGCCTCCCTAGTTCCTTTACTTCCACACCCCCAGTTCAGCTGTCACTCACTGAATCTTTGTTCTGTCGAGTCTTCATTCTTCAGGCTGTGGAGACCCCATTCTCCTCTGCCTGGGCGGCTGAATACATAAATGGCTGTTTTACCCCCAACTTCCCCACAGTTTAGGCCTGAGCAGGAAGCAGGCCCTCCCAGGGTTCAAGTGTAGACACCTGAGGCTGAAGCCTCAGAATGAAAATACTCCTAGAATCTCTTCCAACAAGGCCTGTCAGGGGGGAAAAAAAATCAAAACCACAAAAATGAGACCAGGATCCTAAAAGGGAACCCAGCTGGCCTAACTGTGACAAAATCGTATTTATCTGAAAAAAGACTGCTTGGGCTTCATACTAATGGTAATTTTTAAGGTGAAAGATGAACTGGAAAAAATATGCACGATACTATGCATATCCTTGCACTTCCTAAAGTTACTGAGAACCTCTTGAAATGCCTTCTGCTGAGGTGCTAAGCAACAAACAGTTGGGATTTACAAGATACTGGGTGTCCTGTGCCATTCCATAGAGACCCTGATGGATGGACATGATGAAAATCACCTTTATCTGCCGTCAGATAAAAGGGCCATACCTATATGTGAGGAAGATGTGCTAACAGTAATCTTCCCATCACCAAGGAAGCTACTTTGAAGCAGGAAACCCTAGTCCTAAGGACAAGCCTGGCTCACTCTTCACTCTCCCTAAAGGGGTGTGAAGGAACCAGTAATAAATGAGACCTGAAGGGATGATTCTGGTTGGGGGAGAAGGAGGGGAGGAAAGGGGGAGAAAAACAGAACCTGATGGGATCTGAAAAAGTTTCTAGAACCATTTCAACTCTGTTCCCAAAGCCAGAGAGGAAGTAAACAGAATGAACTGCTATATTGGGGGCAGGGGAAGGAGAGATGGATGCACCTTTGGTGAACATACTCATATTTGTAGACTCAGACCCCTGATCACAAATCTCAACCTTTTACTGCATTTTATCAACCCTTACACTTGGTCAAATATGACTATATTTGAGCTGAAATGAACCTATTCCACAATGAGTTCCCCTCATAGCATTGGCCAATAGTACACATTTGCAATCGAGCAATCAAAGGGTTAGAATAAGTCTGCATACCCATAAAAATTGTAGATCATACCTTTCCACCTGCTTCAGACACTTACTAGCTGTGTGACCATGACAAGTCACTTAACCTCTGCCTGCCTCAGTTTCCTTATCTGTAAAAAGAGGAAGTTGATCTCAATGGACCCTATGGTCTCTTCCAGTTCTAAACTTCATAACCAGTAATAAAGCCTTCCAATAATCAAACATAATTTCATATTTTAAAATTAAATATTTTTTCACCTAAATATTTTTAGATTTATATCCTCCCCTAAATGTAACTTATTTCCTCCATTAGCCTTGTCCTACGAAATCATACCATCTTTCCCAGCATTCCAGTGCCATCAATTACTAGCTATGTAATAGCTCTCCTAGTCTCATTTTCATCTGTAAAATGGGCATCATACTTGTACCATCTGCTTCTAAAGCTTATAAGAATGTGCTTTGAAAGCTTAAGGTATATAAAAGTTAGTTATCCATCTGCCATTCAAATAGGGGATTTTAGAGTAGCTGCTCAATCTAGGCAATTGACCTTCAGGCCCTTGCCTGAAGGAAATAAAAAGGAAGCCCTTTAGAATCTAAAGAAATTATTTTCCTTTCCATCTTTGCTGGTCTATGAAAGGAGACAAAGTTCCCCACCCCCCTCAGGCAACATCTTTAAAATCCCATAGCATCTTAGGCCAAAGGATAAGAGCACCTACTTATCAGATGTTCTTCTGCTTCACTCTACCTTTCTCAAACCAGGAAGAATGAATAGGATTCATCTCATTTTATAGACGGGGAAAATGGGCCTAGAAAAGAATACCAAGCCTTGCCCAAAGTCACCTAATGCTATAATCTGATGTTTAGCAGCTGGATTATGTCTTTCTTACCTTCAACCTGCCAATTAATTTTTAAGGGTTTTTTAATTTGGTTTTCAAAATACTAGATATAAACCTAGAAAATGTAAATCAGATACTAGGTGGGACTAGGAAAATTTCAAACCCAAAACACAAAGAGGAATCTTTTTGCCAAATGTCATCTCCACTCTAAATGGTCCTATTTCTGTTGGTATTTTTGGTTCTTGACTATCAGAACTTTATTCCTCAGCTCCTCAAATTAGGCAGAGGTAGCATCAGTTGTGTGTCCTCATTCCTGATGTTTATACAAATAAAATCAAGTTGGAGTACACACCAATGGCAGCCTTGAAGACTGAGGCATTCGAAAGGTTCTTTGTTGGATAAGCAGTAGGGGGTGTTCAATTTATGAACCTCTTTTTTAAGCACCAAATCAAGCCACCTTTTCCCTAGCCTTAATCATCTGGGCAGAGAAGGGAAAGAGACATTCAGAGGCCAAAGATGGGGTAGCACAGAGAAAGAGCAAAGGCAAAGAAATTGAAAGAACAGGAAAACCCGAGGAATCAATGTAGAAAGGGGATCAAGGATAGAGGATCAAGCTAGGAGACCCTGGTGGGAAGACTTGACCCCGGCCTAAAATTCATTGCTCAATCAGGCTGTACTGGAATGATAACTTAAACCAGCCCTTAGAGCAACTTTCCAATGACAGTGTGACCTCTATGTAAAGACCAAACATTGACCAGGGCTTTCTGACCTACAAATAACCCTAGCAACTCACTTCCTGTTGCTCTCCCCAGGGAAGCTCTCACCTGACAAAGGTGGGAAAAGTGAGGTGGAGTCAATGGTAGAGATTCTACTATGGGAGAAAATTGTGGAGTTGGCCTAGAAAGAAAAAGGTCTCTGAGCTAAGAGAGAGTTAGTATATGAGAAAATGGAGGGAGAGCAGTGTGGAACTAGTTGAAGTCCCTGAAGCCATAGAAAAAGGGTAGAAATGACTTTGGAAAAGCTCATCTGCTTTCAACCCACTGTGCCTTAGAGAAATACAGCGAATCCATGTATATTTTCCACTTTTACTGCAGGCAGGGACCATCAGAAGGCTGGAGAAAACTGATTCAAAGGGAGTGATCCTTTCTGTGGAGTCCTTGCCCAAATTGAAAAGGCCCAACCCAATGGCCAGAACAAAATTGGGCCAGGTAGGCGTTTGTGGGAGTATAAAACCCTAAGGAATAAAGCCACCAATTGTTGGCTAACTTAAGTCTCCCACAGACATGACCACCCCATCGGACCAAATGAGAAACTTAGCTGGAGGTGCCACTGCCATGGAAACTCAACAGTGGATTCCCACTGAGAGCAGGCCCCAGGGGTTCATCTAGGAGCCTGGCTGCCAGTACTCCAGAGTTGTCATAAACAAGAAGTCACTGGGCCCACCCCCAACTCCTGCCTTCCAGGGAAAGAGGTTTATAAGGTGTCTGGCCTTATTAGGAAGGAGTCCCTCATGGGTCTTTAGAGACCAGGCTATGGTAGAGAAGCTCAGTGCTATGGCTGTTGAGTACAGAACGGCACCTTGAGGAAGTGGGGGCTGGGAAGATCAGGTTGAGTATCTGAAGACTCCGATACTACCAAGCCTGCCTGCTTCCCTTCCTCCATACCCCAGATCTTTCCCTCTTTGCTCCTGACTTTATTGATGAGTTTTGGGGAGACCCTGTTCCCACACCCTGGTGCCCCTCTACTTAGTAAATATTTGGAATAGGAAAAGCTAAGGGTACAGATCACTCTCAAATTGAAAGCCAAGCATGGCCCCCCCAAAAAACACCTGACCTGAGGAAAGGACCATCCAGTTTCCTTTCCAATCTCTGATTTTCTCTAGCCTATAAAAGGCTTCCAACTCCTTTTTTTATTCGATCCTCATTTAGTCTATCCTTAATCTCATCTTCCCACCTACCACACCCCCTCCCCATTTGCCCCCTATAGCTACCTGCTCTGAAAAACCTTTCCGGGGTCCTCAAATCTTCCTTGTGAGCCTCCCCATACAGCCCTACTACCCCACCTTCTCCCCAACCTCCTCTGCGTTCACCCCAGCACCCTACAGACCCCCCCCATCTTCCTTCTATTCTCCCTCTTTACATTCCCTGTTCTCCCTTGCACCCCACCCCCCCTTCTGGATCCTGTCTTCCCCCTCCCCCAAGATTCTAATATCCTTTCCGGAGCCCCGACATTTCCAAGCTCTTTTCACTTTCATCTCGTCTATTCTCCCCCTCATCCTGTGTTGCCCCACCCCCGCGTTCTCGGGGACCCCACAACCTCTCCCCTCCCCGCAACCTCTGCTCCCCTCCTCCCCTTCTTTCTCCCTCCCTCCCTCCTTCCCCCCTCCCCCCCGCTCGGGACAGGCAGTGCCTGCATTGGGAGGAGGGGAGGGGGGGTTGAAGGTGGAGGGGGGGGGGTGGAAAACCTTAATCGGAGAAAATAACAAATGGAGACGCCGGCGGTAGCGACTGGGGGTGGGGTGTGCGGGGAGCAGGGGTGGGGTGGCGGGGGAGGGGTGCAGCAGGCCCGGGACCGGGGATCTAGGGACCCGGGCTACGGCAGCTCTTACCGGGTCCTGGCTCCAGACGGCAGGCTCCTCTGGGGTGGCACTCAAGGCTCCGGGGGGCGGCGGCGGCGGCGGCTCCCCCGGCCCCCTCTTTCCCCGCCCCGGATTCAGTCGCGGCGGCGGCGGCGGCGGCTCCGGGCCCCCGCGGGGGCGGCCCCCATCCCCCCTGGCCGATCGCCCGCCCTCAGAAGCCCCCCGCCCTTGACTCCCCACTTTGCTTCGCTCCCCCCGCCCCGCGGCCGCCTCCCCCCGGTTCCGGCCCCCGCTGGCCCCAGTCTGCCCCTCCCGGGGCCCTCCGCCGCTGACACCGCTGCCTTCCCGGGCCCGGGGTCCCGGCCCCCTCCGAGCCCGAGCCCGAGCCCTTCTCCTCCTCCTCCTCCTTCTCCTCCTCTTCCTTCTCTTCCCCTCCGCCCTCCGCTTTACCGCCCCTCTTCTGGGCTGATCGCTGCCCCCCTCCCGAGCCCTCTCTCGGATCCGATCCTGCTCCCCAACCCCCCCTAAAATGTGTCCCGGAGAGAGGCCCCCGGGCCGGCGCGGGCTGCGGGCGGGCTCCGCCGCGCGTCCGGAGACTCGCACAGGAAAGCGGGAGGCGAAGGGACGAGGAGGGGAAGGGAGGGAGCAAGAGAGAGGGGGATGGGAGAAAGGAGGAAGAGAAGGAGAAGGAGGGAGAGAGGAGGGAAGGAGGAGAGAGAGGGAGAGAGAGGGGGCAAGGAGGAGGGAGAGAGGGGGGAGGGAAAGGGGGAGCGAGGAAGATGAGAGCGAGAAGCGGGGTGCAGGGCAGTAGGCAAGGAGTGAGATGGGGAGAGAAAGAAAAGGGGGGCGGGCAGGGGGAGTCTGGAAGGAGTTTAGGGGTGATGGAATGTGAGGGAGAAGTGGGAGTGGAGGGGAGCCATGGGAGGAGTTTGGAAGGCAGCGATGGAGTGGATGTGGGAGAAGTGGGGGGGTTGTAGGAGAAATTTGGGGTGAGGTTTGTTGGGGGAGAACAGAGTATAAGAGGAGTTCTGTGGGTGATGAGGTGTGTAAGAGTGAGATGGGGGAGTGTGGGAGGAGTTTGGAGATGGGTGGGGGCGAAATTGGGGGGTGGGAGGAGTTTGGGGGTGATGGGGGTATGTGAGGAAGAGATGAGAGACTGAGTTTGAACGGTGAGGAGATGGAGAAGTTTGGGGTGATACAGCTATGTGGGAGAGGGATGGGATAAATTTGGGGAGTATTAGGAAAATATATGGGAGAAATAAAATAGCATGGGAAGAATGAAGGAGATCAGAAAGGAAATGAAGAAAAGATAGGGCCAGATAGGAATCCTAGGGAGATGTTAGGGAAAATAGAGAAGGGAAGAATAATAGAAATACATTGGGGAGATAGGATACTAGGTAAAGATGGAAGTATAAATAAAAATGATGAGAAAATATTGATGGAAAATGGAGGCAAGAAAATGAGAATAAGGGGTTGGAGGAAACAGGAAAATAGGCCAAGAAAAAGGGAAAATGTAAGGTTTGGGGGAGGGAGATGGTGAAAGTCAATGGAAAGGTGAGGTGGATGGGGAAAAGGTAGAATTTTAGGGGAGGTTGGGCCACTAAATAGATCTCCCTTAAAGTATGACTGCCCTCTTATCCTCTCCCTTTTCTCTGGCCTGCCTTACCCTGTCCATAGTAAAGGTCATTCAGGCCACGAGAAAGGACAGAAGTTGGGTGGGGGTGGGGAAGAAAAGTGGAGGATAAACATCACTTTGAACCAACCTCCCATTTTCATGTCCCAGAAATGTCTCTAGCAACTTCCAGTCACTGTTCTGCCCCTCATACCACCACCCCTCCTTTTTACTAGTCCTAGAAATAATCTTTTCATTCCCCCAACATTCAACCCTTCCAAAATCCAACCTTCTGGTTTCCCTTCTCCTGTTGCCAGTCTGTTTGCCCCAGTCCCCCTCCCCCTCCTCCTCTCTATCCGCCCCCCCCCCAGCGATCTGTCCCCATTGTGCCCACAGGTCTCCTATTGCACCCCATCAGTCCCTCCCAACCATCTCCTCCAGATTCTTTCCTCCATCCCACACCCAGCTGTCCCATCTCCCAGTACAAAGGACCTAGAAACACTGGGTGATTTTTTGGCTGCAGAGACTGAGAAGGCCAGAGGGAAGTGGAGGGAAGGAGGAGGAGGTAGCTGGGAAGTAAGAAGAGCTGGACCTGGAGTTTCTGGATTTGGAGTTCACTCCTCCTCCTTGGATTAGGGGTGGGAAGGCAGGAGAAAAATCAGTGGGACCCGGCCCAGGCAGAGGCCAAAAGTCAATTCCTGGCCACCAGGATCGGCTCTCCCTGCTAGGGTAAGGAGGATGCCCCCTCGGACCCCTGCCCAAGGTTCTTCTCTCCACTTTCCCTTGGCTTGTCTAAGGGCAAGCATGATGGTGCTAGTGGGACGAAAAATGCCAGGCAGCATTCCTAACGGCTGGGATGCACATACAGCCGAGGAAATGGTCCAAAATCTAGTAAGTCAATTGTATACTCTCACCCCCACACATTTTCTCTCTCAAATCTTATTCTTCCTCTTTCTTCTTCCTCTCCTTTGGGATCTGATCATATTTCCTCTCCCCTATTCCCCTTCAGTCCTATGCCCTTGGACAGAGCTTACTTCCTACCTTACATATTGAAGGGCTCCTCCCATTACATATACCTAACTTCCCTCCATCCCTAACATATTCTGCATTTTTCTGCTTAAACTGGGCTGGGTCTTTCCTATCCCACTTCCAGTCTCAGCTTCAAGCCCTCTCTCCAGTCTGTTTGCTCTATTGACCACAGAAGGGTAGTGCAGGGGGAGAATAGAATGATGACTACTTCCAAGATAAGGATGGGAAATTAAGGCATTTTGGGTGGTGGGTGTGTTGGGTGGGGATGAGGAATGATAAAGACCTATCTAAGATCCTAGAGCTTGAAGAGAAAGTGGTAACCAGCTGCACAAGCCCCCCATCCCAATCCTTCACACCATTTTTCTTCACCCCCACCCCCAGCCAGTGGTCACCAAGCAACCACACAAAGGGAAAGTTGAGAGAGGGGCCTGGGAGGCCCAGCTAGCGCAGAGTTAGTAACCCAATCCTCCCTTATACCTGGGAGGGAGAGGGAACAGAAAGGCTTGTGGAAAAGGGATAGCTGCTGGAGGGACGGTCCTGGAGCAGCAAACGGGGAACTAAGAAATGGCTGGGGGACAGGCAGGACAGAGAGAAATAAAATGTGGAGGAGCGAATGAATCACAGGAAGGGGCAGCCGTTTAAGACCAGGGCCGGGTGAAACATGTGAAGCAAAAGACAGAAAACTAAGAAACACAGAAGATAAGTCGGCAAAGTCCCCCACGTAGGGGCCATGGGTGGGTGTGAGCCTGGCTCGAGCCGGGCAGGAGCACCCAAGAAGGGAAAACCGAGCCTGCCCACCAGGAGCTAGAGCCCCTCTTTGTGCGGCAGGCTGAGAGAGGAAGGTGAGGGAAGGAGCGACCTTAGGCAGGAAAAGGAGAGATGAAAGAGGGAGACCAAGGTAGCCCATACAATAGCTCAGAATTCCCTGGAGCCCTCCAGGCCTTGGTCCCCAGAGCGGGTGTTTTGTGAACCCTGTCTCCCTCTAGTGGTCACCTGACCAGCTGTGGCTTGGGAGGCGCCCTCTTAAAACGGGCCCTCGATTTAAAAGGTTTTTCATTCTGGGACCCTCTTGTCCGGGGTATCCTCAAGGAATCCAGGAAGGAAAATTGGAAGTGGTCGAGGGACATGTTCCGATCCTCCTCAAGAATCTATCTCTCTTGTCTGTGAAGGGACTCAGACTTCGGCCCACCTCCCCCATATTCTGATTTATACAGACACCCCACTCCCCCCCCATCAGGGAGCAAAAGGGGATGGGTTCTCCAAGGGACAGCTGGCTCTGGGACTTGCGCTGTCCTCCACACTTCCCCTTCCCAAACCCCTTCCTCCCCCCCCACCCCCCCCAGGGCCAGCTGTAGTCTTCCTTGGATGGGAGCCCAGTGAGGGGGCACTCCCGGCCAGTGTCTCTGAAGTAGGTATTATGATTGAGAAGGAAGAAGGGTTTCAGGTGCAGCTCTCCGACCTCATCTGGACCATCCTGATCATTCTCCCCCCTTCACACGCATTCACACCGGCACACATACTTGTCCACCCCCCAGTTGTAATCAGGGATTCTCATCACGTCTCATTTCCCCAATCCTCAGCCCACTCCCTTCATATGTGATAGTGGGGTACAGACTTCTCAGACACACAGGGGCTGTGATTCAGACTTTAATGACAGTGGTAATTGTGGGGAGCATGGAGATGGTGGTGACTTAGGTAGGTGGTGGCAATGAGGGGAAGGAGAGGCAAGGCTCGGCTACAGCTGGGGAAAAGATGGGGGTGTCTAGGGAAGAAGCTGAGGATTGAGGGCTAGGGAGGGATCTTCAGCTGAGGGAGGGGTCCCCACACAAGGAGGTAAAGCAGAGGATATTTCCTTTTACCCTTCCCATTCCTGCCATACCTCCTTACCCATGATCACTATGGCACAAAGCTGAATGAAACATGGAAAAAAAAAGACATGCTCAGTCTCTAAAAGTCCCAAGGAAATAATATGTAAACAAAATAAATATTACATAAATAACTTCAAATTAGTCCTGCCCCATATGCCAACATAAGTAACATGCCAGACACCCACAACACACATCCAACAATCAACACATAGAATGCACACATAACATTCAGTTCATGGAACATACGCAAAATGGCTAGCACATAGAACCAAAACATACCCACACAAGCAGAGAGCATGTGTAATTGCTATCCCAGCCCCTCTCTAAGCATCTCACATAATGTCCCTGATCCCATCTTGGAGCCCAGTGCCCACACTAAGCCCCTTATAGAGGCTAACCCTCTTCTGCAATTTATATTCCCCCCCTCCAACTCTGAGAAAGGAGAGCAAGTAAGAGGAGAAAGGGGTAGGGGACTAAGAGCAGTATGACCCCAGGAAAAAGTCTATTCAGGGAGTTGAAAGAGAAGGCCAAGCGAAGGGGAAAGGGACTAGAGAAGGTGGAGAAGGAGGACAGGAAGTCAGGGAGAATCAGGACACATTCCAAGGGGCTTGAGGGTCCGGGGCACAGCTTGGGGAAGTGGGAGGTCACAGTTCACAGAGTTGGAGGAGGAGGGAGGCACAGGAGAGAGAGTGGTCACAGCACACTGGGGTTACGGAAATTGTGCCCAGCAAATCGAGCTTCATCTCCCAGCTCTTCCTCGATCCTGTAAGAGATGGTATAAGAAAGGATTCCTATTCATCAAAAAATCAAATTTTGATATCATGAAAGATATCAAGACTCAAAAAGAAAATTGAGTAACTCCTGTTTTATATTCCTACTTTCTCATTTTTATAAAATCTTTTCATGAGCATGATTTACTTGCTATTTGTTTTCTTTGTAAAAATAAAAAAGCATCTGTCCTTTCAAATGAATTTTACAGCAGAATACATTTATAGTTGCATTTTGATTAGAAAATCCAGAAATTAAAAGAATACTTAAAAGAAACTTTATTAATTTGTAGCAAGCATTTGTCAACACCATCCCCACCACCATTACTACCACCACCACCACCAACTTGTCCTCATGGTTTCTGGGATGGCCATAACCCTCCCTATCCCAAAATTCCTCCATTCCAAGGGCCCAGAGCACCACCCTTAATTTTTCCTCACCTCATGAGCTGGTTGTACTTGGCCAGACGCTCAGAACGACATGGGGCACCAGTCTTGATCTGAAAAGTACCGTACCAACCCAGGGAAAGATTCTATCACTATCTTCAGAGGCCCTCGCTATACAATCCACCCCCTTAAATTACCCTAATGTCTTTATATTCCTAGAGAAAAATACCTTGCTCTGGATCTTTCAACAAACTTCCCTTGTTCCTTCATGCCAATTCTCATCCAATGTGGCACTTCTAGGTCAGTCTCATGCTCACCCAAACTGTCATTTTCCTCCCCAAACTTCCAAAACAGCTCCCTTTGTATCATTTAAAGCTCAGCTCAAAGACCATTTCATCCATGAAGTCTTCCCAGAACTCTATCCCCAGTCAAAAAAAATTTTTTTAATTGTCTCCTCCATAGTATTCTCATTACCCCAACAGGCACTTAGGAAGTGTTAAAGGTCCACACCTGGCCTGTGCATAGCCCCACTACCAGATCAGCGATGAAGGTGTCTTCTGTCTCTCCAGAGCGATGGCTCACCATGACACCCCAGCCATTCTCCTGGGCCAGCTTACACCTGCCACACACACACACAGAGCTCTATCACCAACCTCTAGGATCAGTACCCCTTCCCCTCAACCCTCGGTGGGTACTACTGATTCCCCTCGCCTCATAACAGGCCCCTTCTGAATCAATGATTTAGGAGATCCAGGGATTGTATGGAACTGAGAGGTAAAAGGAAGAGTTTCTCTCCCCTCCCTCTTCATGACAGAAGAGTGGACATGAAGCACAGGGTCTTGAAGGTCTGGGAAAGGCCAGGGGGCTCACTCACGCTTGGATAGCCTCTGTGACAGAGCCGATCTGATTGACCTTGAGCAACAGGCAGTTGCAGGCTTTCTCTTCCACTGCTCGTTCAATTAGCTTTGGGTTTGTCACGGTCAGGTCATCACCCACAATCTGGATGCCCATGTTAGCTGTAAACTTGGACCAAGCAGCCCAGTCATCCTGATCAAATGGATCCTCAATGGAGACAACTAAGAGTTAAAGAGAACAATGACTCTCATTAGCCATTAGCCCCAGCCAAGATATCTTGGCTTTCCCAATTTTCCCAACAAGTCACAAACTTCTGAATTGGAAAAAATGCCCAGAAGCCAATATATCATTCTCATCATGAGGCAAATCTACCTTTCATTCATTCTTAATTCCAAGGAAGCTTCCTTTTATACATTCTAGCATCTCATGCGCTTGTCTTTAAGGCCGCCTTTGTATCTAACCCAAATTACCTCTCCTTATTTCTATGTCAATCTAATTTCTCCTGCTTTGTACTTAGGGAACTCCCTCTATTTCTGGAATAAAAACTCTGGGTCTCTATTTCATCATTCCTTACATTATGTTGCTCTATAGTTATAGAGCCCAAAATGGCCCCATGATTTATTTGATTCAAGATTTTTACTAAAATGAACAAGAGACATATTTAGTTTCTACAAGTACAACCTAGTTTCTACATATTGCATCCATTTTCTTATGCAGACCCACATGCAATATCTTCACAATACATATAGCTACATATATATATATATGTATATATATATTATATATATGCTGTATATAGCTAGATACAGCATAGTAGAAAAAAATCACTGGACTCAGGAGTCAAAAGATTTGAATTTAAATACCTGGTCTACCATTTACTGGTTTTGTGAAATAGGCAAAAATCACTTAATCACCCTGAGCCTCAGTGTATTTATCTGTAAAATGGACATAATATTTGCATTTTCTTCTTAGGCTACCTGGCAGAGTTGTGATGAGAGTGCTTTGTAAACTGTGGAATTCCATTTAAATGATTAATATTATAGTAGTCTATACATTGGTTCTACATATTCTGTACAGTCTTCTCACACTGTCACATTCACATGGCTCCTTCGTACTACATAGTGGGCCTATGCTCTATGCTTTATTTTTCTCTGTACACTGGCTTCCAGATTTATACCATGTTTCTATACATCACTGTTATGTCTCTATAAGAAAAACTTTAAAAACATTAACAATAGCTATGTTGGTGTTAGCTTTAAGTCCCCCATCCTCTTCCCTGAGTAAGCACCTGGGTAGTCTCTGACGAAGCCCCGGTAGAGGGCACCCAGCTGGTCCCCAGAGATGTATCGAGAAGGGTCAGGAGGGGACTTGAAATCTAGGTCATATTTGCCATCACGGTAAAATTCAGAGGCAGCCACATCCATGCCAATGACGATTTTTTCTGTGTAGCCGGCCTTGTCAATGGCTTCCTTTACCAACTCCAGGGCTGAGGAGATCATGTAGGAGAGAGAAAAACAGAATTAGAAATAGAAGATACCAGGTGGGAAGGAAGTTGTCAAAGGAGGGGAAGAGGAAGAGAAATGTATAAAATAACCTTCTCACCCCTAAAGCTTTGGATGGGATCTCCTAATGTCTCTGATGGAGACATAAGTTGGGAATTTTGATTATTTGAAAAGGAAAAATCTTGAGAACAGCAAATCTGGTGGCAATTTTCTGGAGGTGGGATGGTGAAAAAGGGATTATGGAGACATGGAATCGGGGGGAAAGATGGTGCTTCTGGGCCTGAAGACATCAGATTCTTGTGTGTAGATTTTATAAATCAAAGTCATTAAAATTTGGCTAGTTTTATCAAACTAATGTGTCTCATGAGCCATGAGCCATTCATGTAGGATCTAGGAATCTTACAGATAGTAATCTGGGTGGATAAAAACAAGTTCTCCTTTAGCTGGATATGCATTTAGAGAACTTCCAAAAATCAGGTAAAAATTCAGAGTTTTTTTGATGCTTCCCTTAGGATATAGTTTGAGAGACAATGTGAATGGGTCTCCTTGATGGGAATGATATCGGTGGGTCTCCATTCTGCATAGGTGGACGATCTTAAAGGATTATGAGAATGGCTCTCCACCACTACTAGTCTCACCCTCACTGTTCTCCAGTATATTGGGAGCAAAGCCACCTTCATCCCCCACGTTGGTAGCATCCTTGCCATACTTGTCCTTGATGACACCCTTGAGTGTATGGTAAACCTCAGCCCCAAGCCTCATGGCATCCCGGAAGCTCTCAGCCCCCACAGGAAGGATCATGAACTCTTGCATGGCTAGCTTATTTCCTGCATGGGAGCCACCATTGATCACATTGAAAGCCTGGGAAGTAAAGGGAAGAAAAGGGCATCAAAAGACCCTATCCTATATTCCTCGATCCATACATCCCTCTGCTTGAGCACCCCTCCTCCTCAGCATTCAGCTGCCTACTTCAGTCATTTCCTGAAGTACATCTCTTTCATGGCTCCCCTCCCCAAAAGAAGCTATTCTTTACTGTCCTTCTTTATCTCCTCACCTCCAATTCTGGAAGGTACAACTTACAGGTACAGGTAGGATGAGATCCGAGTTCCCAGCCAGTTGGGCAATGTGGCGATAGAGAGGCAATTCTCGTTCGGCTGCCCCAGCTTTGCATATGGCCAAAGACACACCCAGAATGGCATTGGCCCCAAATTTGGCTATAAGATTTAAGAGATGTGGAGTTTAGGACAAAGGCACAGAAATATATACTCTTCTCTTTTCTTGCTTCCTCTCTTTTAAAAAATATGAAATGTTTTATGAGAAAAACATTAAAAATCAAAGCAAACTTGTTTAGTAACTATTTGTTGTTGCTGGGTTGTTTTTCAACCTTGTCCAACCTCTTCATGATCCTATTTGTGGTTTTCTTGGCATAGATACTGAAATAGCTTGCCATTTCCTTCTCCAGCTCATTTTTTACTGTGGCAAACTGTGGCAAACAGGGTTAAGTGACTTGCTTAGGGTCACACAGTAAAGTCAAAAGTCAGATTTGCTAGAGTGACAGGGAAAGATAATGCGGAATGTTGGAGGGGATGTGGGAAAACAGGGACACTGATACATTGTTGGTGGAATTGTGAACACATCCAGCCATTCTGGAAAGCAATTTGGAACTATGCTCAAAAAGTTATCAAATTGTGCATACCCTTTGATCCAGCAGTGTTTCTACTGGGCTTATATCCAAAGAGATACTAAAGAAGGGAAAGGGACCTGTATGTGCCAAAATGTTTGTGGCAGCCCTGTTTGTAGTGGCTAAAAGCTGGAAAATGAAAGGATGCCCATCAATTGGAGAATGGTTGAGTAAATTGTGGTATATGAATGTTATGGAATATTATTGTCCTGTAAGAAATGACCAGCAGGATGACTACAGAGAGGACTGGCGAGATGTACATGAACTGATGCTAAGTGAAATGAGCAGAACTAGGAGATCATTATATACCTCAACAACGATACTGTTTGAGGATGTATTTTGATGGAAGTGGATCTCTTCGATAAAGAGATCTAATTCAGTTTCAATTGATCAAGGATGGACAGAAACAGCTACACCCAAAGAAAGAACACTGGGAAATGAATATAAACTGCTTGCATTTTTATTCTTCTTCCTGGATTATTTATACCTTCTGAATCCAATTCTCCCTGTGCAACAAGAAAACTGTTCGGTTCTGCACACATATATTGTATCTAGAATATACTGTAACCTATTCAACATGTAAAGGACTGCTTGCCATCTGGTGGAGGGGATGGAGAGAGGGAGGGGAAAAATCGGAACAGAAGTGAGTGCAAGGGATAATGCTGTAAAAAATTACCCTGGCATGGGTTCTGTCAATAAAAAGTTATTTTAAAAATTAATTAATTAATTTTTTAAAAAGTCAGATTTGAACTCGGAAAGCTAAATCTTCCAAATTCGAGTTCTGGTACTCCATTGTACAATGGATTATTGTTGATATACATGTTGACTTGTGTGACTTAGCCAAGCCACTTAGTTGCTAGTGTTCTGGGAAACTCTAAGACTAAAAATTTCAAAAAGGGAACTTAACTGCATTGGCAATTTTTCAAAGGAAAATCCTCAAAGTCACTGGTTCAGTCCCTAGATGCTCCTTAGTAACTATATTTAAATTACTCATTTTAAAGAAAGAAATTATAATATTTTCCTCCCTAGTCCCTCCAAGATCCCTTCAGGAAACTTCATTCATCCTTGATTACTTTTCTTTATATATAAAAATTAATGTATATTCTATTTTTTTAGTTCTTTTTTCACTCCCCTAGTTAGATTGTGAAGATTTCTCAGGTCCTCGAACAGAAATCTGTCCACTTATGATTGAAAGAACCTCAATCTGTGCAAATGTAACAGAATACTACTATGCCATAATAAATACAAAAGTGATGTTTTGAAAGAACCCTTAGAAGATTTCTAATAACTAATGCAGAGTAAAGTGAACAGAACCAGGAGAACAATTTATAACAACAGCATTATAATGACAAACAACCTTGAAAAACTGAAAAACTCATCAATGCAATGACCAACTATAATGCTAAGGGACCAGTGAGGAAGCAAATTACTCGACCCAGAGAAAGGCAGAATGAGACATATATTTTTGGACATGGCCAATTTGAGAATTTGTTTTGATTGACAATGCATATTTGTTTTTTAAAAAGGGTTTGTTTTTGTTTGTTTTTCAACAAGGAGAAAAAGAGGCAAAAGGGACAAAAGAAGAAAAAGCCTCAATCTACTGAAGGAGAAAAGTGAAAGAAGGATTAGAACAGATGTGTTTATAATTAAATAAGTAGGGGCATCTAGGTGGTTCAGTGGATAGGACACCAGTCCTGAAGTCAGGAGGACCTGAGTTAAAACTCTGGTCTCAGACACTTAATGCTTCCTGGATGTGTGACCTTGGGCAAGTCATTTAACGCCAATTGCCTCAGCAAAAAGTAAAATATAATTAAATAAGTAAAAAGTAAAAATTGACCCTATTTCTAGACATTTAGGACACTAAATGAAAGAAAGTATTCTTTCCTATTATTATTGACTTTTTATAGTACCTGACAGTTTACAAAGCATTTTATAAGCATTCCTTAACTTGATCCTCACAACAATCCTATATTATGGGTAATATTGAAATAGGTAAATCAAGTTAATTTGTGCTGTGTTTAATGGTTAGATACATGAGAAACACTTTTATAAGAAAAAATAAAATTACAAAAAATATTCAAATAGCTATTGCCCTCTATTGCTTCTCTATCAATAAATATCCCACCTTGACATAAGAAGTTTGAATCTTAAATGCTCATAAAAATTCTCATGGAAAATTGAAAGGTCTCCTTAATTTCTGTTTAAGCCTTGTGTATTACTTAATTTTAATATAGCTATAAATTTGAAATCTTATGCCAGAATTATGTAGCAAACACAGAAATGACCTTGGATACATGTTGACTTGTGTGACTTAGCCAAGCCACTTAGTTGCTAGTGTTCTGGGAAACGCTAAGACTAAAAATTTCAAAAAGGGCACTTAACTGCATTGGCAATTTTTCAAAGGAAAGTCCTCAAAGTCACTGGTTCAGTCCCTATTTCTATCCCCATTTTACAGACAAAGAAACTAAGAGGCAAGCAGGGGGCACAATGGTTAAAGTGCTGGGCTGGTTGCAAGAGATCTGCATGTCAGGTATTAGTTGGGTGACCCTTGATAAATAACTTCTCTGTCTTCTATTTCTCTACTTCTGCTTCAGTTTTGCCATCTGCAAATGAAGTAGATTTAACTTGATAGCTTCTAAGGTTCCTTTCAGCTCCAAAGTTATGGTCCTATGACAATATGGTAACCAGATGGTAACTTTTTCAAGTTACCCAGTTAAGTGTTAAGATTGAAGACTTTTCTAACTCTAAAACCACTTATTTCTTTCTAGTACACTGCAGCTCCTTTGGTACTATGTCCAGTCTTTCCATACTTTATCCCTTTCATCTTGGACCACTGGAAAATTCTTCATTTTGTCTACCTCATCCATGTAACTGATCACAGAGGATCCCTTATAACTAATAGATCTGATGGATCATCACGTTGAAAGGTCACTAGGATTATGAAGCTAACACAAAAGGGGTGAAAAGGAAGGATGCTATAGGGATAGGGTCAATGAGAAAGGAAAGGACTTTTACCTATCTTTTTCCTCCCTGGAATGAAGCTTTCACTTCTGCCCTAACTCTGCTACTTTTTGTATCTTCTACTCCCTTGTCCAGGACCCCAACTTACATTTGTTCTCAGTCCCATCCAGCTCTAACATCAGGTTGTCAAGCTTCTCCTGCTCCACCACGGAAATGCCCTATGGATAGACAGTCATTATTATACCCGGGGCTTAGACAGGGAGGGGAAAAACAGGCTTTCTTCCCAGGATCAAATTCCGATTCATCACACCCTGATTATCCCACTCCATTTGGTAACAATTTGTCATAGAGACTACTGGGGGACAATCTGGGCATCCTCTGGTAGGATTAGTGTGCCCCAACCAAATTTTAGCAGATCCTTCCCCAGGTCTCATCTCCAGAGTGTCCAGGAGACAGAATGGTCCCTTTTCTCTGAACTGAATGAAAGCCTTTGGTACATCCCTCTCCTCCCTCTCCCATCCCCCAAGAAAGGAAAAAGCCTCACAGAACTGATCAATGCAGGAGCGATGGTATTATTGATGTGATCCACAGCTTTCTGTACACCTGAGAAGAGGGAAGGAAGCCAGGACTAGGATTGAAGAGTCAGGAGGAAGAAAGGGAATTCCAGACAAAGCAAAGATAGATATGGTGAGACAGATAATACAAGAATATGGGACTCCCTGGGATAATAACGGGGTGAAGAAAAGGTGCTAAAAGGAGAAAACCTGGAACAAAGAAATTAGTCAATATAAGGGAACAAATAGGTAACAGGGCCTCACCTTTGCCCAAGTAACGAAGTTTGTCCCCATCCCTCAGCTCTAGTGCCTCATGAATGCCAGTGGATGCCCCACTGGGCACTGCTGCCCGAAAAAGACCTGAGAGCAGGAAGAAAGGGAGTGACAGCATAGAACGGGGAGTAGAGATAGTATAATACGTGAAAAGGGATCACTTCCTTTTTTCAGAATCTCAACACCCATTAGCATTTCTCCAGCCAGCTTAGAACCTCTACTGAACATACCATTTCCAAAACATGGAAACATAGGGAAACACAGATATACAAGCCTGGAAACAGCTCCTGACTTGGATGACCAGGAACACAACTCATATCGTCCCTAAATAACCAGGAAAAATCCATCCATGGAGATATCCCAGGACCAGAGCAGACCATTCAGTTTACCCCAATAGTTAAACCTAAAGCTGTCTTATGTTGGAGACTTTCAGGATTGGGTTGGGAAACAGCTTTGATAGGTGATTCAATTCTTATTCATTACCTTTGGCTATGTGGAGATCCACCTCCACGGTAGGGTTACCACGGGAATCCAGGATCTCCCGGGCGTGGATGCGTTCAATTGACATGATGGCTAGGATCTACTACTGGAGAAAAAGAGGAGAGGAGTTAGATGCTGAAGGGGTGGGGCTAGTGTGGGAGGGGCAGGGAAAGGGAGAGAGACTGGGAGGAGGTCACTGCAGTAAGGGAGGAAAAAGCTGGCTGCAGTGAGCAGAGGGAAGAAATGGAAATACCCCCAACCTGGGGAATGGGGAGGAAGGAAGGTCCTGCATCACACACACACACACACACACACACACACACACACGCACACACACACACACACAAATGTGGTGATGGTGGGGAGAACATGACTATAGGGGAGAGAGTCCTGCAGTGAGGGGAAAGATCTGGCTGCAGTGAGGAGAGAGGAAAGGAAGAAATAGCCTCTTGGGGGAGATGGAACAGAAGAAGGTCACTGCTTTGGCAGTTGAGACCCTGCAAGGAGGAAAAGAGGCTTGGTGAAAAAGCATTCCCTGGGAAATGTGGACCTTTCTAAACCCTGTCAATGGCATACTTACCAGCCAGTTGGGATTTCTCTAAGGTATACCTAGATTGGGAGTGGCCACCAAGCCAGCATCTCCTCTGTGTGCTAAGAAAAATGATCTCCCCCAGAAGATGCTAAAAGCCCCTAGTTTGAACATCTGTGACTCATATACTAAGACTGTAAATTCCCCCACCCTTTTCCCCAGGAAAAAATTTCTCCTACTCCTCAAAGCAGAGCATGAGGGAAGAGGGGCAGGAAGGACATGGGAGATCTGGGAAATCAGATTCTAATCTAGTGGGGGCTGTACTATAGTTGAAAAAGGAGCAGAGTGCCAAGGTTGGAGAAGACAGTACCCAGATGCACATCCCCAGAAGACTGACTGTGATCATAGAACCCCCACCTATTACATTTCCTGCAGAGTCAAAAAAAAAATGGGAAGAGGGGAATGGGGAGAGGGAAGTTGAAAATCAGGTAATGTGATAGACTGAAAAGGGGCATCCCCAAAATTCTCATAGGACATCCATCTATTACATTACCTACAGAGTTAAATAAAGGGGGGAAATGGGGAGAGGGGAGTGGGGAAAGGGAAATTGAATCAGGGAGTTTGACAGACTGGAAAGGGTCATTCCCCCCCCCAAAAAAAGGGTTCTCATAGAACCCCCACCTGTTATATTCCCTATCCAGTCAAAAAAAAAAAAAAAAGGAAAAATGGGGAGAGGGAAATTGAATTAGAGGTGTGGCAGACTGGAAAGAAGCATCCCCAAAATGCTCATAGGACCCACACCCATTACATTCCCTGCATAGTCAAAAAAAGAGAAAAAATTGGGGAGAGGGAAGTGGGGGAAAGGAGAGTTGAATCAGGGAGTGTGACAGACTGGAGAGGGGCAGCTCTTTGCAGAACCAAGGGGTTGTGTCAAGATGGAAAGAAACAAAAATAGTAACATCAATAAAAATTTAGTTAAGTTAAAAAGAGGCAGAAACGTAAGAGATTTATGACATGGGTTATGAAACAAGCATAGAGATTTTCAATCAGAGACAGCAATAGAAACACAGACGAAGTAAGCAAGCAGATAGAAAATAGGCAGACATTTCCATGGGGTCAGAGAGACTATATTGGGTGGGTGGGTAGGAAAGGGCTGGGCTTTGAGAGGAAGATGATGGAGCAGGTGCGCCGAGCCAACCTGGAAAGATGATGCAGGGATGGATGGCAGACAGGGGATGAAGGACCGAGGAGAGATGGCGCAAGGGGGGCCGGGGTCTCACCTTCCTGCGGCAGAGCGGGTGGCAGCGCGGAGGGAACGGTCGCCAGGAGCGGGGCGTGGGCCGCTGCAGATCCCGGGCGGGCGGGCAGCCGGCAGAGAGAGGACCCGATAGGGCCTGCAAGATGCATGTGACCCGGAGCCCCGATGAGTCAGAAGGCGCCCGCTGAGCCGCACGTAGGAGCGAGCTCAGGTGGGGGAGTCGGGAGGCAGGAGCGGGCTGCTGGCGAGGCGCGCGCGCGCGCACGCCGTAAATACGGAGATTCAGACAGGGTGGTCCCTCTTTACTGACCCTGCCTCACACAGAGGACTAGATTTTAAGCGGGGCTGACACCCTGGCAAAGAGACTGGCTAATTCGGCGATGCAGAACGATGACATTCGGGCAGACGGTCGGGAAACTGGCAGACACTGATACACTCCCCCAGAAACTCAGGGTCACATGCTGACAACGACGTACAAAAGTCACAGAGATACCAGCGGCAAGAATTTCTTTATTGGAAAAAGAAGCAATTCGGTCCCCCAGGTCACACTCCCGTGCACCATGCCGCCTCCTCCCCCCTCCCCCCAATTCCTATCACCTTGGCAAAATTCAGTATTTAAAGTCCCCTGGATCTGTCCCTTCCCCCTTCAGGTTTGCCTGGATCCTGTTAAAACTACCGACTGTTCTATCCTCGATACCCCCACCATTTTTGCTGAGAAAAATAAAAATAAATGTAAAGTAATTCCCTTTAGGTCTGCCTGCCTTCCTTTTTCTGCTTTCCTTGTCACTCCTTTCACAAATGCTGAGCTGGAGGTGCTTCCAACTCCCGGGATCCAGGGGAGCAGGAATGAATGGGTCCTTTTCCTCCAAGGATGGACTAAGGACATGGTCTTTCCAAGAGAAAGAAAAAAGTGATGGGGAGACCAGTATCGCACCAGCACCTCAGAAGGCACTGTCGTCGATGTCCTGTGGGGAAGAGGACAGAGGTTAAGATTTTCCTTCCTAGGCCTAGCTTTGTCCCTGTTTCCCTTCTTGTTCCTGCTCCTCATCCCTATCTGCATCCTTTCCTCTGTCTTCGGATATTTTCTACCTCTCCTTCCCCTCTCATCCATATTCTCTTCTCTAACCTCTACTACTGATCCCTCTTCTCTTATTCTTTCTTCTTCTCTTCTCCCCCCCTCCTTACATGTCTTTCTCCCTCTCTCTTCTTCTCATGGTTATTTTTAATTTCAGATTGTTAGTCTTTATTTTTTCCCCTCTCCTGCCTGCCTTCTTCACTAGGCCCAGCTGTGTTCCTTTCTGTTCCCCACCACCTCACATCCTTTCTCTCATCTTCTCTTTTTTACTTACTCCTTGCCTATTAATCTACATTTGCATAAGAATCCCCCAAAATTCACTTGGCTCTTCATTCTCACCTCCGAAAGAATCAGAACAAAATTGTAGAATTAGGGATTATCTAGCCCAACTCTTTTCATTTTATAAAACAATTAACAAATCTATGCAAAGATTAAGGGACATGCCCAAAGTCACAAGCAACAGAGCCAAGAAGCTCAGATTGCAGAAGCCATGTTTATATAGGGGTAAGTGGAGTTAGAGGTTAAAGAGAGGTGAGCCAGGGCACAGAAAGCTGGGCCTGGAGTCAAGAAGATCTGAGTTCAAATGTGACCTCAAACACTTCCTAACTGTGTGACCCTCAAGCAAGTCATTGTACATCTCTTTGCCTCAGTTTCCCCAAATGTAAATTGGGGATAACACTAGCATCTACCTGACAGGTTGTTAAGAGGATGATCAAGTGAGATGATATTTGTAAATCACTTAGCTTTACAATTATAGTGCCTGGTTCATGCTATACAAATGTTTAGTCCCTTCCCAGAACTCACCCTCACTTTATTCCAATACCAAACAGCTTTCTACTTTTCTTCTAGCATCATCCTCAAACAAACTTCTCAGAAATCTTCCCACCTCCCTCTCCCTTCAGACTCTTATATCTCTCAAGTCCTACTTGTCCCTCATATAACCAGTGGGGTTTCCTGTCCTCTCCCACCTTCATTCCCCCATTCTGAGACCCCAGTCAAGTCCTTTAAGGGTTTCTTTGCCTAAAACCCTCTTCTCTTCCTCCCCCTCCTACCCTGTTCTTCCCAAGGAACCACCCCTTTCTAGCCCCATTTACTTTATTCCTCTCCCTTTGAAGAACCACTTCCCCTAGATTTCTTAGTTATTTCTACTATTCTCCCAGCCAGTCTTGCCCCCAGCCCTGTCCTTACTTCTGCCTCCTTATCTGCGTAGGCATCCAGGTCTTGATCCATTTCCTGTTCTTGCTCTTCCTTTAACCTCTGTCTAATTTCATCAGCCTCTGCCCGTTCCTCTTCCTCAAAGAATTCCTTGTCCAGCCGTTCCAGTTGGGGTAAATGTACCAGGACATCTTGTCTGTAGTCAGTTTCATCTGTGCATGGATTCTCCAACAGGATCAGGGCCCGAAGTTGAGGCAATTCTTTCAGTTTAATCAATTCTGACATATTTGTCACTAAGTTTCCTCTATAGAAGAGTTTAAAAGAAATTCCTTGTCTTGGATCATATTACTTTTTTTTTTTTTTTTTTGATACAGTTGCCAAATTTCTATCAGGGATTTTCTTTCTTTCTTTTGTTTTTTTGCAAATTTTTTTAATAGCTTTTTATTTACAAGTTATATGCATGGGTAATTTTACAGCATTGACAATTGCCAAACGTTTTGTTCCAATTTTTCCCCTCCTTCCCCCTACCCTCTCTCTCCTAGGTGGCAGGATGACCAGTAGATGTTAAATATATTAAAGTATAAATTAAATACAAAATAAGTATACAGGTCATATTACTTCTGCAGAGAGTAGTTTTCCTATCATGTTATTCCCCTCCTCGAGAAACTCCAGTAACAAGCTTTTTTCAGAATCAAATACAACATTTCTTTTTCTTTTATATATTTTCTTTCTTTATATAATTATATTTTTGCTTTTATATTTAAAGCCCTTTCCACCCAATTCCAATCTACCTTTCTAACCTTTTCCTTCATGAACAAACACTACTACTTCAGCCAAACTGGTCTGTCTCTCAACTTGTCAATTCTATCTACTATAGTCTCAGTTCCTTTGTAGAGACCTGGAATGTACTTCCTCCTGTATCTCATAGAAGTCATAGTTCAGCTCAAATGCCATATCACACATGAAACTTTCCTTAATCCTTACCCCCACTTCTCCAGCTAATGCTTTTCTCTAAAAATTAACTTTAGTGGTTTTTTTGGATATACTTTTATACACACATGTTGTTTTTCCAGGTAGAATATAAACTCCTGAAGGGCAGGAACTCTTTTAATTTTGTCTTTGTATCATCAGTATTGAACACAATGCCTGACTGGGAATAGGCATTTAATAAAGGCTTGTTGGTTAATTGTAGCAGAGAATAAAGAGCCATTTGTGGGCTGGCCAGAAGGAAAAGTGATGAATGGTAGAAGCTGTACTTCGTGTACATCTCCAGATACTGAACAGTGGTTCCTCCAAAGACTGATCAGTGACTGGACATCCTGAAGATTTGCTGAACCTGCTGCACAGATGCAGTCTGACTCTCCTATACTGATTCCCACTTCTTTAGGACAGGATGTCTCGTTTCTTTTAGCCCAAATAGCATTATCCCCTTGAAAGTTAAAGGGTTAGAGAGATAAGATCTGAAGGAAGCAGAGGAAAAGTTTGGAGAAAATCAACAAGGAAAGAGGCAGGAGATGGCCCAAAAATTTGGGACACAGGAGACAAGGCAGCAGGGTGGATAAAGCCAATATCATTGTTTGACCTTCATTTTCTTTTCTTTTTTTTTTTTTTTTTTTTTTTTTTGCTGAGGCAATTGGGGTTAAGTGACTTGCCTAGGGTCACACAGCTAGACAGTATCTGAGACCAGATTTGAACTCGGGTCCTCCTGACTTCAGGGATGGTGCTCTATCCACTGCGCCACCTAGCTGCCCCCTTGACCTTCATTTTCAAAGAAGACCAATGACATCATGGGATGATGTCTTGACTTACTCGTGAATTGGATTTAAGTGAGGCAGGGCTGTGTGAAGTTATCCACCTCATTCTCTCTTAGTCCACTGAGGACAAAAATTATGCTTCAGCAGCCTTCATGGTCATTGGAACAAATTATTCTTATCTGCCCGTTCTACCAGGGTGGGGAGAGGTCTTCACCTGCTTGGGATAGACATCTCTCTAACACACCAATGGGTTTTGAGGTCTGTTGGTTACCTTCAACTAGTTTAGTCTATCTTGTATTTTATAAGGGTATGAGTACTGTATCAAAATAAGGAAAGAAGGGGAAGAAAGGAAGGAAAGAAGGAAAAAAGGTAGGGAGAAAAAAGGAGGGAGGAAAGAAGGAAATAGAAAAAGCAAAAACAAACAAGGAAAGGAAGGAGGAGGAAAGGAAAGGAAGGGAGGAAAAACAGCAAAGGAAAGAGGGAAGGAGGATGAAATGTGTACTATTTGCTAGACACTAGACAGTACTTTATAGATATTAACTCATTTGATCCTCACTATAACACTACTTCACAATTAGGGAAACTGAGGCAGAGGTTAAGTGATTTGCCCAGTCACACATATGTGTCTGACACCAGATTTAAACTAAGTTCTTCCTGACTTCAGGCTCAGTGCTTTATCCAAAGGGCCACTTAGCAGCTCATAGAAAGGATTATCTCTGGGGAAGTTGAAGGTTTGGAGGATGGGAATTAGAGTTGGAGAAGGATTTTTAAAATCCCAGGCCAGGGAGGTTTTTAGCAATAAGATTACATTTGGAGAAAGAAAACAGTGAAGCTCCAAAAATTTAGGATTGAGAAGGGAAGGTACACAAAAGTATCATCAGATTGGATAAAAGTGAGAGTCTAGATAAGAATCAAGGTGAATAATCCAAATCTGGGCCAGATCCTGAGAGAGAGCAGAAGTCAGAGGTAGGAGGGAGGATAACTTACCGAAGATTAAGGTACTGCAGCAACTTCATTTCAGGAGAGAAGCCATTCAATTCACTGATTTTGTTGTCCCGAAGATGCAAAGTACTAAGTTGTTGTAGATTTTCAATTCCTTCTATTTTCTTCAGCTGGTTCTGGGCCTACACAGAATAGGCTGGTTAAAGAGAGACAAACTGAAGGGAATTCGCGGACAGAAATATGCAAAGAAAGAAGAAAAACCACACAGAAAGACAGAGATAAAGAGAAAGAGAAGTAAAGACAAGAAAAGGTGGGCAAAGGAGATGAAGCAAGTGATAAACACTTCTCCCTAGAGAAAGCCAGTATCCTCTAGAGCTGGGTCACTAAGAAATTCTAATTTCTCTTTCTACTGTCCTCCTCCAAATTCTCTTACTTAGGGAGCCCTCTGCCCAACACTCCTGCATTGGTGCCTGAGGAAGAGCTACCAGAATATCCTTTCTGTGGACCATGCACACATTACAGGCATAAAAAACTGAAATCTGGATACCTGGATTCCCAACTCTGTAACCAAGGGCTACTGCCCTGAAGGATATCAGGATTATTAATGTCCTGGAAATATGTCTCCCAAATCCTCTCAGGACCTATGTAATGCCATGCTAAGGACGAGGTCTACACAGAATAGTCCTAACAGAGGCTCAGATAGCCCTGCACCAACCCTCAACAATAATGTAAGTCATATAGTAAGATTCAGAGAGTAAGATTCTGTGATTTCTCCAAAGAAACACAAAAAGTTATTCAACACAGTTGTATGAGAACAGTCTGGGTGCTTTCAGTATGCTCTCTACCCAACCCATGAAGGTTACCAAATAGAGACTCTTCAGCTTAGGAAGATCAAGTCCCAGTGTAGTCTCCAGCTGGTTCCCTCGAAGCTCTAATGTGTGCAGGTTCGAGAGCTTTTGGGGGTCCAAACCTGTTACCTTCTTGATGTTGTTCCCTGAGGAAGGCAAAGATCAAATGTCAAGAAGCACTTGAAATGGTCCTGTGACATATACCCTCCAACCCAGAATCACAGCAAAGGAAGGAGTCTAGACAAGCATACAACACAATGTGGTGAATGGAAAGAGTCTTGGATTTTAAGTCAGAAGACTCTGAAATTTCTGTTACCTCTCTAAATCTCAGTTCCATATGTAAAAGCAGGTAGCTAGTCTAAGATGACCCCTAAGGTTGCTTCCAGATCTAAAGCTATGATGCTATGACCTTGGACCTCAGTCTGTTAAATAAAGGGACTGACTCAAGACAATATTATACTTCTCCATTCAGAGAACACCTTTGAGATCCAGGCTAGTCAATTTGGGATGGGTGATGCCTTCGGTGTCAATGATTTGGTTGTAGGCAAAACTGGCGATCTGCAAGTAGGGCAGCTCTACCATCCGGGCACTCTGTAGCCGGTTGTAGTCAAGCTTGAGCCAGAGGAGGTGAGTCAGGTTGTTGAGCGGTGACAGGTCTGACAGCCGGTTCTCAGACAGATCCACATAACGCAGGTGGATATAGGAGGACAGTAGAGAAATGTCAGTCAGTTCCCTGGACAGTGGTGAAGGGAGGGAGGCCAGAGCTTCTGTTAGAATTAGGGACAAAGCATGATCACTGGAGTGGGCAAAATTGTAGTTGGATGACCAGGGAACTGGTTTGCAATGGGGGGGAAAAAGCCAGAGGGAATGAGTTGGGGAAAACAATTCAATTCCATGCAAAAGAATTTTTTAAAAACAACACACTATCAAATGCAAGGCAAGAGGCAGTCTAGCCTAGTGGATAAAGTGTAAGCTTGATACCAGAAAGACCTGGATTCAGGTTCTGCTTCTGACATATACTGTGTGACCGAAAGCAAATCATTTAGTCTCTCAATGGTCTAGGCTGAGAAAATGAAAAACTGTATTGGAGGAGCTCCCTCCAGCAATGAAATTTTAAGTCCAATTCATATCCCTATGACTCTATACAAGGCACAATGCTAAATCCAGTACAACAAAGTCAAAGAAATAATCCCTTCCCCTAAGGAACTGACATTCTACTGGAATGATAGAACTCCTAGAAAGGTCAATTCAAGGTATTTTGAGGAGAAAGCAAGCATTTTCAACTGAGAGCAATCAGAGAAGGCTTCCCTAAGAGGTGCTATCTAATCTGAGTCTTGAAAGGAGATACTTTCTGAATCAGGGTGAAGGAGTTTATTCCAGGACAAAGAAGCTTGTGATATAATATTATAGTTGACTATATATAGACTAGTTGTCTAGTTTCAGGGGGCACAGCAGGACTGAAGTGGAGGCTAAAAAGATAGGTGGGTGAAGTCTATATTTTATCATAAAGATGACTGAATTGAAAGATAAAATAGATTCAATAGGAGGTAAGGGAAAGCTCAAAGGAGAGTAGAATGTGTTAGGGAGAAAACCCGGTCCTGTGACTCTCCCACCTCCTCATTCCTTCCAAAGCTCCATATCATCTAGCCTCAGTTCCAGGAGAATCTCCAGCTCAGAGAGAGTGGTCTATGTTTAAGTGAGGTAAGTATCGTTTTGCTGTTTGCCGGATTTCCCATCTCCTCTCCAGTTTATAGAGAGGTGGAGAGCAATAAACAGTGCCTGAGGTGGAGAAAGCATGGTAGACCCCAAACCTTTGGATTATTCCAACATATTTCCAAGTCCTCATCATCAGTGAGAAGGAGTTTGGAATGCAGTAGAGTGCAGTGTGGATAAATGATGGAAAGCAATAAGTAAAGAGACAACAGGTGAAATGAGGTTGGGGATAAGGGCTGCATCATAGGCAAAGTTAGTCAAGTGAGGGAAGGGGAGATGCAATGAGGGAATAGGCATTAAGAGCCAGCATGAAAGATGGCTAGGAAATCAGCACAAAAGGAAACTGTCCCTACACTTCCTTCCTTGCTTAGGAAAAGCTCTTAGTGACCAGCTCCATTATTCCCTTCCCACAGGACTAGAACAAGAGGAGTATAACCCAAAGTCAGAGAAACCTGGGGCAGGAGGGTAAGAGTGAAGATTTCTGTATTAATTGCCACTTCTACAATGCACTTCTGCTCCCCCTTCCCCTTCAACACATACACACTCACTTATCCTTGGCCTCCAGCTTCACATAAGCATGAGAGAGTCCATTGCCTGTCTTGCAGAGCAAAGAGAGACCTTCCTTCATTATGTCCTCTGTAATGGGTTTGGGGATGAACTGAAAGAGGACATAGGGTCAGGTGTACCTTTTTTTTCACTCTCTAGGAAGTTCTGCTCATCACCCTCCTATTACTTCTCTTTAGGGTCTCTCCCTGCCTATGCCTTTACCTCTTCAGCTTCTTCCCCTTCCTCTTTCTCTTCTTCATCTGTCTCTTTTTCATCTTTTTCTTCCTCTGGTTCCTCCTCCTCGGGATCATATTCTTCCATGTCCTCATCATCAGACATCTTCCTTCCTGGTGCTGAGACTCCTTAAGGCAAAGGTTGGTCAAATCCTGGAAAGGAACCCCGATCCTGTGATTCCTGCACCTCCTCATTCCTTCCAAACTTTCATCCCATCTAGCCTCAGTCCCAGGAAAATCTCCAATTCAGGTAGAATGGTCTATGTTTAAATGAGATGAGTCCCATTTTGCTGTTTACGAGGCTTTCCACCTCCCCTTCAGTTTAAAGAGAGGTGGAAGGCAATAACCAGTGCCTGAAGTGGAGAAAACAGGCTAGACCCCAACTCTTTGCTTTATTCCAACACATTTCCCTATCAGAACTCCCCCTCAATCCCCCTTTTTTTTTTCTCTGTTGGTGAATTTTCTGAAACTTCTTAGTACTTCATTCTAACGACCCTTTTTCTTTTCATCATTTCCTCCCTGTTGCTACCCTCAACTCTCATATCTCCCTTTCCCCTTCAACCCTTTTCTCCTTGTTCCCCAGGAAAAAACACACAAACACACCAGATCTGACCCCCAGACCCCTTAAATACCCCTCTTCCACCCCCCAAAAAAGGAAGAACTTCAGAGTTGGAAGTAAGGATCTGAAGCAAAGAAAGGAAAGAGCAGTTGGGGGAGGTTCAGGTTGTTGCGAAGGGTCAGGTTGTTGCGAAAGCGGTGAGGATTTGTGTATTGTTACTATAGCAACGGGGACGGACCGTTGCTGAGACTGTTGCTGGTGGTAACAGGCAAAAAAAAAAAAAAAAAAAAAAAAAAAACCGATGGGCAACATCCAGGGAGAATTGCCCCACAGCCCCGAGCAGGTGGATTTTTGGTTGCCTTGGTTATTGGTTATACGCCTCCCCAATCCCGGGGATACGAGAAGAGGACGGGAGGTAAATCATGACGTTGATTGGCCGAGGGGAAAGGCTTCAGGAGATTCCCATAGGATGCAGAGGCAGAGGGAGGTGCTTCGAGACTAGTCATTACGTCACCCTAGTCCCTTAAAGAAGTATGCTTTCAAAATAAAGAGTACGAAATCAATTTAGGTACTAATCGGGAGGGAGGGAGTGGTGAAATGGATCTCAAGGTAAGGGGATTCTTAAGACTGACCCCTAAAATAGATTTCCTCTTATCAATCAATCGATCATCTGTTAATTTCCAAATGAGGTTGGGTCCGATGGCTGACTGGTGAAAGATATTTGCTTTAGTGAATAGAACATTGAAATTACCAACTTTGTTATTGTGGGATTCTGGACAGTTCATAACCCTCTCTTAACCTCAGGTTCTTCACCTAAAAGAAGGTTGGACTAAATGATCTTATAGGCTTCTTCTAGCTGTTACAATATATGAATTCATGATTAGATTCTAAGGAGCCCAGCTCCCCTCCTCCAAGAGTCAACATCCTATGTATAGGTCTCATTCTTCATTAAAAAAAAACTGGGCCTGGGATCATTTGAAGGAACTCATTACCCAATGTCCCAATATCAGTTTCGAATCTTTGAGAGTATGAAGGATAAAGGGAAGATACGGAGAGGCAACCTTTTTCTCATGTTATCCTTCTAACCATAGTACTACTGAATTGCAACATCTCACTGTTGGAAGGGATCTTAGTCCAACCCTGACTTGAAGAACAGTTCCTTCTCTACACCATTCCAGTCAAGTGGTGGTCATTTAGCTTCTGCTTGGATGTCTCTGGTGGTGAAGAAATCATTGGGAAAGCCCATTGTGCTTTGGAATAGTTCTATTTGTTACAAAGTGCTCCCTTAAATATAGCACACAATCTCTAATTCTGCCCTCTCAAATCAAATAAGATAAATGTAATCCTCTTCTATTTATCTCTCAAATGTGTACTTTCCAAAATTAAAACAATTTAATTTCCTTCAACTAATTCTACTATGGTAAGGTATCCAAGCTATCACCATCCTAATTGCCCTTTTCTGGTTCTGTTCTCATGTGTAGAATTGAATACAATAAAATAAAATCATAACATATGATCTGGCTGGGTACAGGACAGCAAGACTATCATGCTCCTTGTTTATGACACAATGATTTTTATTAATGTAATGTACGAAATTTATAAAAATGTAACTTAAGACAGCATTTTTTAAAAATTACTGTGATACATTATTAGTGAGCTTGGAGGTCCAACAACACCCTTAAATCTTTTTTCAAATGAACTGTTGTTCCCTTATCCTTTTTTATTTAATTAAAAAAAAGTTTTATTGATAACTTTTGTTTTTACATCCTCTGTATTTCCTAATATGTCCCTCCAAGAATCATCTCTTTTTAAAATTTTGATAATAGCTTTTTTATTTTCAAAATACATGCAAAAATAGTTTTCAATATTCACCCTTGCAAAACTTTGTGTTCCAAATTTTTCTTTTTTCCTTCTCTCCACCCCTCCCCTAGATAGCAAGTAATCCAATATAAGGCAAACATGTGCAATTCTAAATATATTTTCATATTTATCATGTTGCACATCAAATCAGATCATCAAAAAGGAAAAAAAATGATAAAGAAAAAAAAAGTAACCAAATAATAATAAAAATGGTGAAGATACTATATTGTGATCACATGGCTCTCTCCAGAGTAAGTCTATTGGAACTGTCTTGAATCACCTCATTGTTGAAAAGAGCCCTGTCCAGCACAATTGATCATCACATAGTCTTCTTGTTGCCGTGCACAATGTTCTCTTGGTTCCATTCACTTTACCCAGCCAGATCATATGTTATGATTTTATTTTATTGTATTCAATTCTACACATGAGAACAGAACCAGAAAAGGGCAATTAGGATGGTGATAGCTTGGATACCTTACCATAGTAGAATTAGTTGAAGGAAATTAAATTGTTTTAATTTTGGAAAGTACACATTTGAGAGATAAATAGAAGAGGATTACATTTATCTTATTTGATTTCATTCACAATAATATTCTATTATATTCAAATACCATACCTTATTCAGCCATTCCCCAACTGATGGATATTCACTCAGTTTCCATTTTCTTGCCACTACAAAAATGGCTGCTATAAACATTTTTGCACATGTGGATCTTTTCCCCTCCTTTATGATCACTTTGAGATATAGACCCAGTAAAGACACTGCTGGATATTTACAGTTTAATAGCCTTTGGGGCAAAGTTCCAAATTGCTCTCCAGAATGATTAAATCAGTTCACAACTCCATCAACAATGTATTAGTATCTCAGTTTTCCCACATCCTCTCCAATAATATTTTATCATTATCTTTTCCTGTCATCTTAGCCAATCTCAGAGGTATATACTGGTACCTCATTTGCATTTCTCTAATCAATCGTGATTTAGAGCATTTTTTCATTGAAGTCATCTCTTTCAAAAAAGAGGAAAAACAACAATAGTTCAACAAAGCTAGCCAATAATCAACCACATACCTAGTTCTCCTCCCACCTCTACAAAGAAAGAAGGGAGGTGTAAAGACTTTTTTGTTTTTCTTTGGGCCAAATTTGGTTATTATAATTTATTAGTATTCAGTTTCTCTTGTTCATTCCATTGACAATGTTGCAGTAATGTTGGATAGTTTTTCTGATTCATTCACTTTGCATGAGTTCACATGTCTTTGCATATTTTCCTTTATGCATATTATTTTTTTATAGCCTAGTACATTCATATATCACAATTTGTTTAACCATTCCCTAATCAATGGGCGTTTGCTTTGTTTCCAGTTATTCTACAAGGATATTGCTATGCATATTTTGGTACTTATAGGACTTCTCTTTTTATCATTAACAGCAAGGGATCTACACAGAAAAAGGCATATCTAAGTAATAGGATAGGAACATTTTTAGTAATTTTCTTAGCATAATTTCTGTTTACTTGCCCCAATGGTTGGACATATTCACAGCTTCATAATACATAATATAAGGATATATTATATCTTAAAAGAAATTTTTTTATTCTTAACGTAAACACCAATAGAACATTTCTATACATACAACAGAACCCCCCCCAAAAAAAGGCTTCTCTATGAAACCTTAATTTTCAATTTCATTTCTTGCTTTTTTAAAAGTTTATGAAATCAGTGTTACTTTTAAACTGTTCTGCTTATCTGAGCTTCCTTATGAACTTCCCATTGTGCAATTTAAAAAACAATTTCAATGGCCCTGCTTTTTTGGCATCATCATTGCTAACTATTTTCCCCACTCAACACCTCCTTTCCCTCCCCCCAACCTCGTTAAAAATAAATGAAGGAAAAAAACCCTGACTGATAAATGAGTCCATACAATGGCCATGTCCAAAAATGAAGTAGCTAGATAGCATAATAGTGCAGCTAGATGGAACAATGGATTGGGTTATAGAAGTCAGGAGGATCCAATTTCAAAAACTGCCTTAGATACTAGTTTTGTGACCCTGAACAAGTCATTTAACGAGCTCATCTGTAAAATGAACTGGAGCAGGAAATGCAAACCATTCCAGTATCTCTGCCAAGAAAACCCCAAATGGGGTCATGAAGAGTCAGATAGAACGGAAATGATTGAACAATAACGAAGGTAGAATTGTAGATAAGAATACTGGACTTGTGCAATCAGGAAGACCTGATTTCAAATCCCCCCTCAGACACTCAGGGGTCACTGTATGATCCTGGGCAAGTCACTTCATTTCTGTTTTTATCACTTTTTTCAACTGTAAAAGGAAAATAATAGTGGCATTTACCTCCCAGGATTATTATGAGGATCTAAAGAAATAACAATATGGAGTACTTTGCAAACTTTAAAATCCTATATAACGTTAACTATTGTTATTATAAACGTAAGTCTTTCTGCAACTTGTGCCCATTATCTCCCAGTCAAGAGCTGGATAAAATGCTTCATAATAAGTCTTCTGCATACAAGGCTGGTCATTCCATTGAAACAAATTCTTAAGTATTACAAAGCTATTTTTCTTTACAATGTTGCTATTGTATAAACTGTTCTCAGTTTGCTATGCACCTGTTCATATCATGCAGAATTTTCTAAAATCTCTTTCATAATTTCTTTTGGTGTGATAATATTCCATTACCTTAATATATTATAATTTGTTCAGCTACCCCAAAAAATCTAAGAAGCAATTTAAGGGACTCCTTTTAATTCCAGTTCTTTTCTTCCCCCCATCTCCATCTTTTGCTCTTGTCTTAACCATCAGGAAGTTTGTTTTTCTTGTAATTATTTCTTTCCTGATATTTATACTCCCCTAAATTTCTCTAAGCTTACTTTAGCTTAGCCTTAATCTAGTTTTACTTATTTAGCTTAGCAGGATGTGTTATCCTTGGTTATAAGTCTGTTCTTTTTGCCTTTTGGAAGATTGTATTACAAGATTTCTTTCATATATAGTAGATGCTACTAGGTTCTTAACTATGATTTCTTGGCACTTGAAATGCTTTAGAAGGAGCTATATATTTTCCTTATAACTTTCTTATAGAATTTCTTTCAGAAGGTGATCTCTAGATTTTTTTTTTATCTTCATATTGTTCTCTGTGGATCTAGGAAGTTTCCATTTATGATTTCTTGAAACATAATATCCATTTTTAAAAATTTATCATAGTTTTGAGGAAATCCAATGATTCTTCAATTGTTTCTCTTTTAGGAGTTTTCCAAGTGAGTTTTTTCTTCCATTTTTTAATCATTTGATTTTTGTACTAATATTTCTTGTTATCTAATTAAATCACTAATTTCTTTTTTATCTAATCTGGTTTTCAGGATAGTTTTAGGGAAAAGATAATAAGTTCAATTTTAGACACATTAAATTTAAGATATTTATGGAACAATCAGTTCAAGATGTCTAAAAGACGACTGGAGATGTGAGACTGAAATTTAGGACTAGATAAAAAGAATTAAGAGTAGTCTTCATAGAAATGATAATTGAATTCATGAGAACTAAAGAGACCACTTAAAGTGAAAAAAAGAAAACCCAGGTCCCTGGAATTCAAACACAAATAATGTGAAATAACATGAAATAATAATGATAAGGACATGAAAGATAATTCAATAAAAAAAGGCAGAGGAGTAGTCAGATGGTAGGAAGAGAACCAAGATATAATGGTTCAGATATATATAGACACAGACAGACAGACAGACACAGATACACACCAGAAAAGGGATATTACCTAGAAGAGGGTAGCTTGTTGGTAAATGGTACAGTGTCAAATGCTGTATTAATATCAAATGCTACAAAGAGGTCAAGAAAAATGAAGACTGAGAAAAGGTTATTGTATTTAACAGTTAAGAGATTATTTGTAATGTTAGAGGAGTTTTAATGGAGTAATGGGACTCCATGTGCCAGGAAAGACATGATGCACATAACATTTTGCTGCATTAGATCAGTCCTCTTTGCCTTGGATAACTGGTGATAGAAGCCAATACCTTTATGATCCTTGGAGACTCTAACTTCTTTCCCCAGAAAGCATACAGTTATTAAGGGAATAGCAGAATTTGGAGCTATACAATGGAATACTATATCAGACTGTAAATTTGCACTCAAGGTACCAGATTTATAAATGGTGTTACCTAAAACCTTCTGCTCTTTGGTTCCAAAAATGCATTATCCTGGGGTTGTCATTGGGTGTAGTACATTGGATTTTTAGTCAGAAATACCTCTCCTATTTCTGAGATTTAGTATGTGACCACAGGCAAGACACCCTATTTGTACCTCAGTTTGTAAAATGAAAAAGTTAGATTCAAGATCCTTGTCAGCTCAAATTCTTGATCCTACTATCCCGTAAAATTGTAGTAAGTACCATAAGAAATATAAGATCTATGCTTAAAATGATCAAAGGATAGTGTTATCCTAATTGTATGTAAAATATAGATGCCACATATATTTCCATATATGGAAAAATATGAATATGAACAATATCTTAATGGTGATGAATTACTTTCCATGATAGGTGCCAGCCATACCAATCAGGAATCAGAAAGTTTCTAGAATTGTTAAGAATTGTAGGAAAAGTATTTCTTGGTGTACAGTTTCCTTGAAAGAAATAATTTTCATCAAGATAATGTCTTTGAAACAATCTACTCATATAAATATAAGCTTTATCTTGAATCAAGAAATCTACAACTTATGTTGTGCTAAAAGGTATATTCTAAGACCTGATTTAGGATTAAGTTAGTCTTTCCTTATACCTATATTGAAATGTTCTTGAGATTTAATTGACTGGAGCCACTAAGGCAATTGATGTTCTTTCCTAGTCTTCTGAAATTAAAAATAGCCAGGATACAAGGCTCAGGGCAACAGCAGCACAGAAAAAGTGTGTTTACTTGAATTCTTTATGAATAATATCTTTCTAATTGTATAAATATATATGCATATATTATATTTAACATATTTCTACCATATTTAACATATATTGGATTACTTGCCATCTAGGAGTGAGGGGAGGTAAAATTGGAACACAATTATCCATGCATATGTTTTGAAAATAAAAAGCTTTAATTAAAAAAAAAAGAAAAAATAAGATAATAAACATCTAACAAAAACAAAGAAATAAACAAATGAATAATATCTTTCCTTTGTGCTTGTCATCCTATCTCTGGTGAAGTAGATAGAGCACTGGACTTGGAATCAAGAAGACTCACCTTCCTAAGTTCAAATCTGGCTTCAAACACTTGGCTAGGTGACCCTATGCAAGTCACTTAACCCCGTCTGCTTCAATTTCCTCCTCTGTAAAACGAGCTGGAAAAGGAAATGGCAAAGCATTCTGGTAACTTTGCCAAGAAAAACTCAGAAGGAATCATGAAGATTTAGACACGAGTGATCAACAAACTTCATTTTGTTAACTGATACACAAACTACAATTGTCTCGTTTTATTCCATTATTAAATCTCAGCCACCAGAGCAGCCTAACCATCTCCGGACTATTAACACACACCGAACCATCTCTGAAGAGATCCATAACTAGATCGTGACAGTTATATACTAATGAACACATGGCGACGCTGAGGTGTGAGTAGCAGATTCCGTGGAATTAACATGTTTTCTTTCTTTTTCTTTCTTTTTTTTTGCTGAGGCAGTTGGGGTTAAATGACTTGCCCAGGGTCACACAGCTAGGATGTGTTAAGTGTCTGAGGCTGGATTTGAACTTTGGTCCTCCTGACTTCAGGGCCAGTGCTCTACTATATGACCTAGCTGCTCAACATGTTTTAGTTCTACCAATGTACGTAATGCTTCCAGGAATGATACCACAGGCTCTATCTGACACCTGACACCTGCTCCTATTTGGGCAAGAGTAACAGTTCCCCACTTTAAGTGCTAAGTGGCTTTGTGCCTCACTATTCTGTTCCTAATCAATAAGCAGCAGCAGGTTCAGGAGAAGGCCCCATTTTTACCCATATGTACATATATGTAGATAGATAGATGCACATACACATGCACACAATACGTTATTTAATTATTATAATGTATATATGAACTCTATATTATATATGTACATAATATATAGAAAATCTATTATCATATATTTTGTGTATATATAAAATCTGTATTATATATGTATATAATCTATAATCTATATTATATGTAGCTGATATGTAATCTATATTACATATGTATATATAAAATCTATAGATGCATATGATATATATTCTAGATTATATACATTTATAATATATAATTTATTTCATACATGTATATGATATATAATATTATATTATATATAATCTGTATTACATATGTGTGTGATATATTCTATATTCTCTCTATATATGATATATATAATATATATAAATATTACACGTGTGCATATGTGTGTGTCTTCTTACATTTTACTCCCTTTCACATACTCTGAGATGCAGTGAGACTTGGTTTCCTGCTGTTCTTGGCACAAAGACTTTCCACCTCACTCTCCCTTTTCACTGGCAATTCTCCATGCTTGTAATACTCTCCCTTCTTATTTTCCCCCTTTTAACCTTCTTGAAAACTCAGTTAAAATCTAGCCTGCTGCCAGAAACCTTTCTGGTTCCCCTTAATGCTAGAAAGCAATTTCTGAAGTTTTTTTTTTTTTTTTAATTTTAAAAAATTTATTTATTTTTTAACACACATTGCTTTATGAATCATTTTGGGAGAGAAAAATCAGAGCAAAAGGAAAAAACCATGGGAGAGATTAAAAAAAAACACACAGAAAAAAGAAGTGAATATAGCATGTGTTGATTTACATTCAGGCTCCTTAGTTCTTTTTCTGAATGCAGATGGAATTTTCTATCCAAAGTCTATTGGGATTACTTTGGATCATTGAACTACTGAGGCTTTCATAATTGATCTGGCACACTCTTGCTGTTCCTGTGTACAAAATATTCTTGTTTCTGCCTGCTTCTTTCAGCATCAGTTTGTGTAAATCTTTTCAGGACTTTCTAAAATCAGTTTATATATCACTTTTTATAGAACACTACAGAAGGGGACAAGTTATAAATGGCTTTGAAAGCCATGCAGAGGATTTTCTTTTTGATCCTGGAGATAATAAGGAGCCATTAGAGTTAATAAATAGGAAATAGGGAACTTTAAAAAGCTCACTTTTGGAATCTGAGTGAGTACATAGGTATAGACATATCCAAATAGGCACCTATGTGAGTTGTTTGCCTGTAGTCTCCCCATTAGAATACAAACTCCTTGAGTGCAAGAGTATTTTTGTCTTGCTTTATATTGCCACCCTTTCACATAGAGCCTGGTACATAGTAAGCCTAATATGCCAGACACTGTCCTAGGCACTGGAATTACAACCACAAAGAATGAAACATTCATAATCTTGAGCTTACTTTTCAACCAAGAAGACAGCACATGTTAAGTACCTGCAGAATAAATATAAGGAGAACAAATGCAAATACAAAATACATGCTTTACATTTTCCTGACCAGAAGTGACTGATCTGTTATCCTGAGACTGATGGTTCTAATCATGCTGCTTTCCTTATGAATTCAAGAACCTGGTAGCTCTTGGGGCCTTGTTCTGCTTCCTCTGTGGGAAGTGATTCCCCACATCAATTTCTAGTAAGAGAAAATGATTTCTACCTCCATGCAAATCCCTGACCCACAGCCAGTTGGTTTGGGAATCCATAGAAAATGAAAGATCTACTCAGCATGAGGGATGGAATGGGAGATAAGAACTCCAACCTTCACTGAGTCCCCTAAGGTTACAAAAGGATTAAGAAGGCTCCTGCCACAGCTGGGCTGGTCAGAAGATAAGGACCTTGGGTGAGTTTCAAAGACATTGCTGGTCAAAGAGCTGAAATTTCTATACTATAATGAAATAGCTATTCAACCATCTCACAGTTTAGATATCAATCGTCTTGTAAAATTATCAGGAATGATGGAGGACAATGTAGAGGGAAAAAATCATTAAACTAATCCAGCAATATTCCTTCTAGATTTATAACACAAAGAGATCAAAAAAAGAGGAAAAAGATCTATATATGTCTACATATATATATATACATACATATATACATAAATACATGTATATACACATACATATATATATAATATTTATAGCCACTCTTATTTGTAGTAGTGAAATATTAGAAACTGGAAATGCCTACAAATTGAAGAAAAAATAAGCAAATTTTAGTATATGGATAAAAAAGAATATTACTATGACATAAGAAACAGACTTTTCCGAAGGACTGGGGAAAGATCTCTAGGAAATGAAGCAAAGGGGAACAATTTATAATCATTATAACAAAAAATAACTTTGAAAGTCTCTAGAATGTTAATGACCAACCATGATTTCAGAAGATCAAAGGTGAAAGATGCTACCTATATCCTGCCATAGAAGTGATACTCAAAATGCAGCATAAGGTATAATGTTTTGAGGATGTGGCCGATGGAGGAGTTTGTTTTGCTTTACTATACTTATAAGTTGTTTGTTTGTTTGTTTAATAAGAAAACATGTACCCTTACAAAAAAAAATGACTTTTTGAAAAAAGAAGTTATGGATTACTGTTTAATTTTTTTTATGTGATTGTCAATGTGCATTTATAAGTTTTTTGTGTTCTGTCAATATAAAGTTATTATAAAATAAAATTAAATATATAATTTTAAAAAAAAAGGTTTTGTGTAGAGACCTTTTTGTGGTAGAGGGAAAAAAACTATCTCATATCCAATCTATCTTGTATATTTAATACTTTTTTTTGGTGAGACTTAAATATAAGTTTTTCCTAAATTTTGTGTTTGAAAGTAGTAGCTAATATTTATATACCACTTTTAATGTTTACAAATATCTCTTTTTTTGCTCCCAACAATTCTGGAAAGTGGTGTCATAATCATTACCATTTTACAGATGAGAAAATTAAGACGGAGGTTATTATCCTCATTTTATAGATAAGGAACCTGAAGTAGATGGTTGCCCAGGGTTACTTAACTAATAAGTATCTGAGAGAATTTAAATTCAACTATTCCTGACTCAGGGACCAGTACTCTATGCCTTATGACTGCTGCCCAGTCTCTCTGGAGTTAGTGGAGAGGGTGAGGTTTTGATCATCTTCGTTGAGATAAGGACCCCTAGGACTAAATCTCTTACTTCATCTTGGATACATGTGTTTATATTATTTAAAAAACAAAAAATACTTATGAATGAGATAAGGTGAGATCTTTCAAGACAGTTATGAAAATTGAGTAAGGCTTCATCTATTTCAAAGTTTGAGTAGGCCTGAAGGACTTTAAGCATTAAGTCAGGGGCACACTTAAAGTGTCTCCTCCCTGCCATCCTCCTAAGGACATACTTGAGGTCTCCTCCCTGTTATCCCCCTAAAGGTATACACTTAAGCCCCCTTCTTGTTAGCCTCCCTATTTTGACCAAATATGGGCAACTGTGTACTTATTGGTCAAGTTCAATTTCTTGGGTAGTTCGTGTGTTTAGAATGTAAGATCCTCAGCCAATAAGCATGAGGGTCAGTGGTGGGGAGGGGGAATTTGCGTTAGGGATTAAAAGCCTTGACCCTGCCCACTCTGGTCTTCCTCTCTTCGATTGTCTGCTTGATGAATTGGAGGCCCGATTCTCGGGAGAAGGAGAACGAGAACAAGAAGGAGAACTTATAATAAACTTTGCTTTGCTTCTAGAGATCTATCCAGTCTTTTTTTATTAATGGTTTCTGACCCACACACTTATTAGATGTGTGATCCTGGGCAAGTTACTTAATCCCAATTACTTTGCCACGCCTCCCCTCCCCCCCCCCCCAAAAAAAAAAAATCCCTATACACATGGAAAATGTTCCATTTAGTTAATAAGAAGAAAGATATAAATTTAAACGTTTCCAAGGTGTGGGATATATCTAATAAATGAGCAAAGATGATAAAAGATGAAGACAGTCAAACATGGAGAGGCTTTAGGAAGATAAGCTCATTAATGAGTTATTGATAGGTAAGATATATTACATTTGGTAGCTGTCTAAACAGAGATGATTTGGCTGATTCTGAGATCTGGTCCTCTCCAATATAATTTTATAGAATTTACTCAATTTTCTATAACTTATTCTCTCCAAGGGAGACTGAGATTTCAATCCACCATAGCAAAAAAAAAAAAAAAAAATTCTAGGGGTACCTTCATGAATCTGAGAGTCAACACTATTTTTCTCTATCATTTTTAAGGCAGAAGTAATATTTAACTAATATGCATCTGTTTAGTTCCCTTCTAACAAATCTTAAACAAAAGACCATCTAGAATAGCTAGAAAACATCTTTATCAAACTAATCAGCGAACAGAAATTGGGTAAATTATTCAGATTAGCATAGATAAAAGAATATGTAAGAGTTAAGGGAGTTTCCAGTTTAGAGGGAGATAACAGTTCATACTGAGAGCTCTCTAGTTTAGAAAAGGAGAGAGTGATCTCATATTTTACTTGGAAGGAAACTTTCCATACTCAAGTCTCCAGGGTTGCAAGTGTTGGGAATCAAAAGACTTCTTGGGGGGTCAGCTCTGTATATAAATGTGACTTTGAGGGCTACAGGTATGCATTCAAAGGTTCACCCATCTCAGGACTATTTGCAGTCCTCCAATCATCTCAGGAAAGTCCTTCTCCACTCAAGTTTTGCAAAATTGGATTCAAACTTCCTCTGCAGAGCATGAAGCTGTCCCTCACAAAAAGCCACCTCAGATGGTTTCAGGTCAGAATAATGATCTGGATGAACTACTCTAGGAAAAAAAAAGAATAATGCCAAAAAATGATTAAACTGTCCATATCCTTTGAATTCATATTATATTACTAAGCATAAACCTTTAAGAGTTCAATAAGGCAAAGGAAGGTCCCTATATATCAAAATAGAGAAGTACTTATTTTTGTGTTAGAGTTTGCCCCTTTTAGGCTTATCTTAGAGTTATCTTCTTTGGAGAATTTAAGGAGCCAATAAAAAGATGCTAGAGTGTGCCCCTTTCAGACTTTGAACAACCTATTTGCATAATAAAAAGGATGGAAATGTGTCTGGGAAGATAACCGAAACTCGAATTTAGCTTTCTAAATTTACATTGCCTCTGTACCTTTTTCCACTCACTTATTTACAAGACCTAGAGATTTAAAAACAGAAAAACCTCAAACCCTAGATTGTATTTGATTGTTATTAGTCAAATAACCATAATCTATTTCATAATCTTTCTACTGAGATAAAAATTTGGAAAGTTTATTAGACAGTATCTTGAGGTTTCTGAATGAAGAGACCAAATCCAATACCAGGAAGATTAGTCAAAGGAAAAGATTAAACCTAAGAGCATTTGTTTCTGGAATGATCCTATTCTTTATTTTTTTAAATTCAGTTTATATTATTTTTAGTCCTAGAGTTTCTCTCTTCCCCTATCTCCTACTTCCCCCATTGTCAAAGTAAGAAATACAAAATTCATTACAAATATTATGTCATGTGAAAAAAATTTCAGCATTAGATATATTCTGAAAGAAAAAATAAAAATTAGGGGAGAAAATATGCTACACTATGTACTCTGAGTCCATCAATTCTCTATCAGGAGGTAGATAGCATTTTTCAACATGAATTTTTTTGGAATTATAATGGGTCATTTTATTGATCAGAGTTATTTTTATGAAATTGCTGTCATTGAATATATTGTTCTGGTTCTGCTTGCCTCACTTTGCATCAATTCATGCAAATCTTCCCAAGTCTTTCTGAAACCATCCATTTTCTCATTTCTTACTGCACAATGGTATTTCATCATCTTCATTGTTCTTTCAAAGATAGAATTCCTGACTGAGAATTTCCTGCTCTGCTGATGAGAAACTTCAAAGTATTCTTTCTCAGAAAGTGAAACAGAAGAGGTTTCTGTTCATCCTGGTTTAAGGATACTAATTTTCTGTAACAGGGCTAGTTAAAGGATAAAGCAGAATTTCAACTGAGTCCAAGACTGGGGTCAGTTTACACAATGGCTAAGCATTGTCGGGCAATCTTCAGAAAAATAGAGTCCAGAGTCTGTGAGACCAAAGTCAATGGGAGGAGCTCAGGTATGTCAAAAGCCCTTTCATTGCCCTGAACCATCAGACACATGCTTAGCCCTCTATCTGCCCTTCCCTAAAAGTCCAGACCATAAAAGGTATATGTATTTCTCTAAGTACTTTCCCCATGCTTTTGTGTTTGATTTCTTGGTGAGTTCCAGGTTTATATTTCATTGCTACTTTAAAAAAACTAAACTAAATTAAAAAACAAAAAACAAAAAACTTTTCCACTTCATTAAATGTCTTTGCTTTGAACTTATGTTGATTGTGGAGGAAAAGGCTTCTCTGGTTAGCCAGTCAGATTGCTGAAAAGGCTTTATTAGATAAGTGGATAGTTGGGATACTTAATGTATCTCAAGGGCAAGACTGTCTCAAAGGGCTTCTATAATGCAGATTCTTTATACATCAGTCAAAAGGCAAAAAGGAACATCAGAATTTCTAAGAATCAGACTTCCTAAACACAGAAACTGAAGCATTTTATGCTTGCTGAAGAGGAAAAGAACAGCTGTTGAAAAAAACATAGTTCTTATGTATCACCTCCCAAGTGTCAATAGCAGTATTTTTAAAAATGCAAATTTGCTTCTATCATGTCCCTTCTTTTATCCTATATAGGATACCAACTTCATTCTAAGAATATAGCCAACAAGCCAATGTGATCCTTCTCAAAATCCTGATGAATTTTTCTTCCCTTCTCTGTGTCTTTGCTCATCTTTTTTTTTCTTAATAGTATTGTACTTTTTTCCAATTACATGCAAAGATAGTTTTAAATCTTTATCTTTGTAAGATTTTGAACTCCAAATTTTTCTCTCCCCACTTCCCTACCCTTTCCCTAAGGTAGCATACAATCTGATATAGATCATACATGTACAATCATGTTAAACATATTTCCAATTAATCATGTGAAAGAAGACTCTGAACAAAAAGGAAAAAGCACAAGAAAAAAAAAAACAATAGAAAAATTAAAATAGTATTCTTTGATTTGCATTCAGACTCCATAATCCTTCTCTGGATGTGATTAGCATTTTTCATTTTTTTCCCTCCAATTACATGTTAAAACAATTTTTTAATGTCTTTGCCCATTGTAAGAGTGCAAAAAGCACCAGCACCTAGCCTAGAGGTAGAAAAATAAAATACCCTTAAGGATAATTTTTCCTATTCTGGAAAAGGGTGAGTCAATTGATACCAGATGTCTCAATTAAGGGAATCATCCCCAAGTACTATATAGTGAAGAATTGTAGGAGGTCAGAATTTGGGAAGTCTGATCATTTTTTCAAAGTGAACCCGAAGAGTTGATATACAGACATTATCCTCAGGCATTGTTACTCCCACCTGTTAAGTCCTAAAGATTTCATTCTGCAGGTCTTTGCAGAGGCTGAGCCAAAGGGAGGGGAATTGGAAGATAAGAGTTTCATGGTAGTTAGAACATATTGCAGAGAATATGGGAGATTTTCTCTATTAGATTATGACTCTCACTGGGGTCCATACTGGTTAGAAACACAAGGAACACTGGGCAGAGAGGGAGCAGGGATCTTGTATCTCAGTCTATAAATAAGATCCAGTTTAAGAGCAGGGCCAATCACTGCATTTTCAGTGGGAGCATTTACTCTTTAGAAATGGGCAGATTCAGGGATTGATTGATCATTTTATTGATTATCTTGATTTGGGGGACTTAAGAAAAAAAGACAGAAAATGGGAATCTTATATATCAAACTTAAAAAGTGCTTTGGACCTACATTTTTCCAGAGTTGTTAAACATTTACCAACACATTCTTGGACTGAGGATTACTTTGGGCTGGTCAGTTTATCTGCAACCTAGTCGATGAAGCTACAAATATTTCAAAGGTTAATCTCAGGCATGTTTACCCAATAAAATGGAGAGTGTGGGATCACCAGAAATCGATTTCCTCCCTACTCAGGGAAGAGTCCATTTGCAGACTATGTTCCACAACCTCCATGACCTGACAGGCTCAAAAGAAAAAGGAAAAAAAAAAATGGGGAAAAAAAACCTATCAAATAGGACACCATATGGTCAAATTTACTCAAATCCTTCTGAATTAGTTTATTCAGAAATCCACTATCCTTACAATAATGTGAAATCTTTTTAAAGAAAGATCCTTAAGGTCTTTCCTAAATTTATATTACCCCAAAATAGTGGAGTTATCTGAGATGACATCAATCAAAGTTCAGACCAATGATCTCAGAAAAACATTTGCTCTGCTTTTCAGACTACCATAAGAAAACTTTTTTTTTTTTTTTTTAAGGTATCCCGTGAACTTCTGGCTAATGAGGCTACATGAAAGGGTTTGGTTTTTTGGGGGTTTTTTTTGTTTTGTTTTTTTGTGAAGTCCAGCTCATGCAGATAAATATCAATGTATAGCTGGAAAGAATTTCAGAAAAAAATGCAAAAGAAAGAGGCCCCAGAGGCCTCTAGAGGAAAGCCAGAGATAATACTGGTCAAGAGATGTTGGGAGCAGCAGGGGAAGGAGTCCAACCAGAGATCTGGGAAATGGGCCAGAAATTGACAGAGGTGAGAAGCAGAAAGGTCAGCAGTTTTTAAGGAAGCTCAAGCTTCAGAATGAAGTATATATTTTTTTCCTTTTCTTCTTTTTTTTTTTTCCTTTCAGAATATAGCTAATGAAGAAATTTGTTTTGCATTACTGTTTGTAATGGTTTTTTTTTTTTTTTCTTGCTTTCTGAATGTGTGAAGTAGGAAATGGAGGGGAGAGACTTTAGAAATGAAAATAAAATTGAATTTTAAAAGTACCAAAGAACCATAGTCAGAGTCAAATAAGACTGTGCTGTGAGGATTAAAATTATTTTACCTACATTAAAAAAGACTGAAGCAGAATTCTGAGCCAACGGCACTTTATTAAAGGGTACATGGTTCCCTCTAAGGAGGTAGATTTCGGAGCTTTCTCATAATCTGAGATACTTTCAACTAGGGCCCTATTTTTATAGAGTTAGATGTCCAGTTGTTCAAGAACGGCTATACCAAATACAGAATAATTCCATTGATTAATATGTGATGTATAAGCTAAAATAAGCAGAATAATATGTCAGCAGGGTCACAAATTGAGTGAAGTGAGGAATATTTCCAGACAAGATGGACAGGCTTTCTCCTTAGGCCGGGCAAGAGGAAATGATATAAGCTATCACAAGCAGTGGCCTAAGAGGTCATAAGACAGTCAATGGCTTCATTGGACAAGGGATTGGTCTGGAGGTACAAAAATATTTTGGGGGACTTTCCATGTAGTTATCACCTTTGCCATGTAGGACTTGGTCACCATGACAAGGCAAAACAAGGGTGGAAGGCCTTTAGTTAACTTCCTATAATTAAGCAAGTGAACTTATAATATGCAGCTCACAGCTCTGGGGCCTTATATATAGAACTGTGATATGATTCTATCAAATTGATTCATACTATTTGGAATAGAGTAGGGATCCAAATGAATTATTTCTCACAGTGCTACAACTAAATAGATAAATGGTAGGAGACATGGATTGATGGATGACATAAGAATAGATGGAGAGACAGAAAAAGCAGTTATTAAATACTTTCTATGTGTTTCATATTGGGCTGAATGCTTAGGTATACAAATACAGCAAGCAAGACACTCCCTATGCTCAAGTAGTTTACATTTTATTTTATTTTATTTGCTGAGGCATTTGGGGTTAAGTGACTTGCCCAGGGTCACACAGCTAGGAGGTGTTAAGTGTCTGAGGTTAGATTTGAACTCAGGTCTTCCTGACTTCAGGGCTAATGCTCTATCTACTGCACCATCTAGCTGCCCCCAAGTAGCTTACATTTAAATGATGTACTTTAAGACAGTACATCAGAGAAAATAGAAAATAAGGATTGAGGGAAAAGGGCATTTATAAGGCTAGGGGGAGGATACTAGTGAGAAGGAAAAGAAGTCTGGAGGTGAGTTAAGATGTAAATTAAATGAAGTATGACTTTGAGCTTCCTTAAGTAGAGACTCAGAAGAGAATCTTGGTCAATCTTGGTCAAAATGTTGATATTCCAAAAGATAAAAGATGGGGGGGAGGGGGAGGGAGGAGAGAGGAAGAGGAGAGGGAAATAAGTAGAAAAAATAGATTAATAAAGGAAGAAAAAAAGAAAATCTATGTATTATAATCAAGGCTAGATGTAGGTAATGGATTGTTTGTCAAAGTTACATTTAATATCTAATGTTCACACTCATTAATACGGCTTTGTTCTGGACCCTCTTTATCATCTCCTTTTTACTACTTCACACTGTAATTCCATCAGCTCCCATAGATTCAATTATCTTTTCCATGCTGAAGTTTTTTATTCAGTCCTAACTTTTGTTGAATTTGAGTCTCACATCTCCAACAGCCTAAGCTGGATCCAATAGACATCTTAACCTCAATATTCAGAATTCTTTATAACACATCCAATTCCCCTATGAAGAGAGTTGAAAGAGACCTTTCAAGTGATAGATTACAAGCATCTTATTCTTTTTCTTTCTCAAACCCTTCTTTATAAAGAGATAGGTAATGAGGCAAAGAAGGTTAAAGTCTTAAAGATGATGATAGAGATACACAATCAGAGTGGTAATTGTGAATGGGATGAACTCACTCATAAGATGGAGAATAGAGGAATGGATTAGAAAGAGAATCCCAAATAGTATGCTGTTAACATGAAATATACATGAAACTTAAGGATTCACACAGAGTTAAAATGTGGTATGGAAACAGAATTTATTATGCTTCAGATGAATTTTAAAAGGCTGTTAGCAATCATGATTTTTTTCTTGCTACAACAAAGAAGGCTGCTAAAATATTTTAAAATCTGTGTATCTTTTCCTATTTCTATAGACTACTGAGTCAAAGGGTATGCAGCTTTTAGTGACTTCATGGATGTAGTTTCAAATTGCTTTCCAAAATGACTGGAATTGTACAAAGTTCCACCAAAAATTCATTACTGTATGTTTCTTCCCTCCAACAACTGTCTTTTTGCCATTTTCACCATCCTTTTAAGGATAAGATGGAATCTCATTTTTATTTTTAATTTAATTTTTTTATTAATTTATAATTTTTTTATTTTTAATTTTATTTTATAATTATAATGTTGTTTTGGAGCATTTTTCAATATGGCTGTTGATCCCTTTGAATTCTTCCTTTGAAAATGCCTGTTCCCATCCCTTGGCCAGTTATTTAATGGGGAATAGTTGTTATTCTTATAAATTTGAAGCCTTTTCTTATACAAGATGCTCCAAAAGTTTTAGTGCTGTTTTAAATTTTAATAACTTTAGAAGTATAAAGACTACAATCTTACAAAAAAATTGAAAGGTTATTTAAAATTTGAAAACATTGATTCTTTTTAAAAATTTAACATAATTACCATTTTGTGCTATCATCATTTTAGTTAATTTTTGAACCTTATAAAAATCTTTCATCAGCTGTTTATAATCAATGGCTAAAAGAACTGTTTATAATCCTAGACTTAAGGTCATCAAAGAATAAAATTTTGACGCATATATGACAATTTTGATATGAATCTAAAAGAAAATGTCTAATGGAGATATATTGGCGGATCAAGGTGGCCAAGCAAGAGGACCTCCTTTATTAATTCATTGGTTTAAGAAAGTGCCATGGAGAAACTATTAACACATGCAATGTCTGGTGACAGTGTCCTGCTTTATTAAAAATTAAAGTTAAAAATGTATTATTCAAAATTCTCAAAACAATACCACTATACACACCTGTCAAATTGGCTAGAATGACAGGAAAAGATAATGCAGAATGTTGGAAGGGAAAACTGGGACACTGATACATTGTTGGTGGAATTGTGAATGAATCCAACCATTCTGGAAAGCGATTTGGAACTATGCTCAAAAAGTTATCAAACAGTGCATACTCTTTGATCCAGCAGTGATTCTACTGGGCTTATATCCCAAAGAGAACTTAAAGAAGGGAAAGGGACCCACATGTTTAAAAATGTTTGTGGCAGCCCTCTTTGTAGTGACCAGAAACTGGAAACTGAGTGGACGTCCATCAATTGGAGAATGGCTGAATAAATTGTAGTATATGAATATTGTGGAATATTATTGTTCAGTAAGAAATGACCAGCAGGATGATTTCAGAAAGTTCAGAAATGAACTGATGTTGACTGAAATGAGCAGGACCAGGAGACATTATATACCTCAACAACAATACTATATGATGATCAATTCTGATAGACTTGGCCCTCTTTGACAATGAGATGAACCAAATCAGTTCCAATAGAGCAATAATGAATTGAACCAGCTACACCCAGTGAAAGAACTCTGGGATGACCATGAACCACTACATAGAATTCCCAATCCCTCTATTTTTATCTGCCTGCACTTTTGATTTCCTTCATAGGTTAATTGTACACTATTTCAAAGTCCGATTCTTCTTGTGCAGCAAAATAACTGTATGGACATGTATACTTATATTGTATTTAACATATGCTTTAGCAAATTTAACATGTATTCATCTACCTGCCATCTGAGGGAGGGGGTGAGGGGTAGGAGGGGAAAAATTAGAACAAAAGATTTTGCAATTGTCAATGCTGAAAAATTACCCATGCATATATCTTGTATATAAAAAGCTATAATAAAAAATCTAGAAAAAATTTCTCAAAACAAATCAAGTACAAAAGAAATTTAAATAAACATTGATATGATGCTTTTTATAAACATGAAACTTTATATTTCTGAAGTTGTTAAAATTTAAAACTATACTAAGGCTTTTGGGACACTTTATATACCTTGGATACAAGAGTCTTATCAGAGAAACTTACTGCCAAGATTACTTTTCCCCAGTTAACTTTTCCTTCTAATATTTGCTGCATTAATTTTGTCTTGCAAAAACTTTTAAATTTTATATATTCCCTCTCATTGTTCCTAATATACTTTCAGCAAGTTATTATTTAAAGTGTGAGTAAATTGAATAGATATTTCACTTGCATCTCTGACCTGTGCTGTCCCAGAAATTCACTCAAGTTCCACATCTTCTACAGTAAACTCTGTTCTGACTTGGGCCTTGTTAATCCTTTCATGTATCCTACCTACCTTCTTGGAGACTGATGTGGGTATTATTTCCTGATGAATAAATAGTAAATGATCTCAGAACTACCAACCTCTCACACCCCAAAAATTAGTACCATCAGTCTCACCATGGTTGTTCAGTCCCTTGTGCTTGGAGAAAGAAATGCAAAGCATGATTTATTTGCTGCTTCTAGTTATTCTGAATAATTTATACAGATACCAGCCCATATATCGGTTCTTGTCTACTCTGTGAGAATGTAGGCTCTTGACAAATAGGAATTGTTTCATTCATTGATTTTGTAATTGTATCGACTTGCACATTGCCTGGAACATAAGCAAATGTTTAATTCATTGATTGAAGAGGCAGCCTAGATATCCAGGCTCAGAGACAAATACATCCTCTGTTTTCATGGGTGAGTAGACCTCAAGGGAAATTTGAAGGAAAATTTCAGGAATTACTTGGGATGAGGAGAGAGAGAATAAGAATGAAGTCAGTCCTCTTAAATTTGACTGAGTTGGCTAATATTCCTGTTCATTCACCACTGCCACAGGCCATGAAGAATGAATCAGGAGTCTTAGGTCACAAATGTCCTTTATCAAGGGACTTGTTTACCAAAACTAGTCAGGGTACATGCTTTGCACCATGGGAAGGACCCCAACCAGAATATATATGTCATCAAAAATGGCTAGGGCTCAGACTTATCCTCACATAGCCTCCATTAGACATATACTCAAATCTAATTATGATACTTGGCATTTTTCAGAAAAAAAATGATCTTTTGGGGAAGGAGAGTGACTAATACTATATATGTGTGTGTATGTAGATGTATGTTATATTTACATACATATATACATATACATATATTTTGCTTTACAAAGAAAATTCTTCAGATGACATGATTTGTACTAATAGATAGACAATGTTTATGAAGAAAATGTATCTTTTTCTTTATAATTTAAATATAAAATCTTGAGAAGGTACATTCCTGAGATAGAAGAAGGCATCTTGTATACAGGGTTTTTTGGATATTATAATAAAAAAGATACCAAGTATCTATATCTCTTTTAGCATTAAAATTCAACTATAGCAATTAAATGAATACTAGGATTTATCCATTACTTGGGGTCTGAATGGTTTAGAAGAAAAATTTTAACAGTTTTAGTGCCTTCACTGTTATATCATATACCCCTTTCTGATTTTAGCATTAATATGTTGAAATAATTAAACAGTGAAATAATAATAATCAATTATTTATTTATTTGCTAAGACAATTGGGGTTAAGTGACTTGCCCAGGGTCACATGGCTAGGAAGTGTTAAGTGTCTGAGACCAGATTTGAACTCGGGTCTTCCTGACTTTAGAGCTGGTACTCTATCCACTTCACCCCCTAGTTGCCTCTGAAATTATTTTTTAAAACTATTTTACATTTTTTTCAAAACTGTTCATCTCTTTGACTATCCTCTCATGATATTTCAAAAGCAGTCATTTTCTAAAAGTCTCATCAATTTGGCAGGTAACTCATCAAAAGGTTGGTGACTTGAATTCAACAAGGGAACACATATATTGGATTTCAGCTCTGTTAACCAATTTTGTGTGTGTGTGTGTGCTTCTTAGTCTGATAATACTTGTCCTTGATAAAGCAAGAACCATAATAGGAGTTGAATACAAACAAGATTGATAGAGAGTTGATGCCCTTAAACAGGAGTCCTCAAACTATGCCCACGGGCCAGATGCGGTAGCTGAGGACATTTATCCCCCTCACCCAGGGCTATGAAATTTCTTTAAAGGCCCACAAAACAAAGTTTTTGTTTTTACTATAGTCCAGCCCTCCATCAGTCTGAGGGACAGTGAACTGGCCCCCTATTTTAAAAGTTTGAGGACCCCTGTAGATAAACAATAAATTAGCAAGAGAGAAACTACATGCCCTTGATAAATTCAAGTCACCTGGCTCAAATGAACTATGTCCTTTGAGCCTAAAAGAACTGGTAGATATGATTGCTGAGTTACTGCCAGTGACATATGGAAGGCCATGGAAAAGAAAAGTTACCACAAAATTGAAGGGAAAATGAGGTACTGATATACAAAACAGGGAAAAGAACAGATTATGCAGGCTATAGGCCATTGATCTTGACTTCAGTTCCTGAGAAAAATCTACAACATATCGTTAAAGAAATGGTTAATGAACATATTGATAGAGAAATGTGATTTCAAAAAGTTAGCATGGCCTCATCAAGAACAAGCCATGTCATACTAACCACATTTCCTTTTTTGACTGTATTATTATACTGAGGGAAATATTGTGAATATAGTTTACCTAGATTACATTATATTTGCATTTATATACATATGCACATACTTATACTACACATATACATAAATGACAAATAGTCTAAGGATATGAATAGGCATTTCTTCTTTTTTGCTGTTGTTTTGTTTTTCTCTGAGACAAATGGGATTAAGTGACACAGCTAGGACTTGTTAAGTGTCTGGGGTCAGATTTGAACTCAGGTCCTCCTGATTTCAGGACTGGTGCTCTATCCACTGGGCCACCTAGCTGCCCCTAGGCATTTCTTTAAGAAGAAACTAAGACTATCTAAAGTCATGTAAAAAAAGTTCCATATCACTAATGGTTTTTAGCAACATTTTAATAAAGAGTTTTATACCACCTTTTTGGACAAAATTGAGAGATATGGACTAGATAATAATAGAATTAGATGGATTCATAATTGGTTTGACAAGTGAATTTAAAGAGCTGATACTGGAATGAACTGAACCAGCTACACCCAGCAAAAGAACTCTGGAAGATGACTATGAACCACTACATAGAATTCCCAATCCCTCTATTTTTGTCCGCCTGCATTTTTGATTTCCATCACAGGCTAATTGTACAATATTTCAGAGTCCAATTCTTCTTGTACAGCAAAATGACTGTATGGACATGGATACATATATTGTATTTAACTTATACTTCAACATATTTAACATGTATTGGTCTACTTGATATCTGGGGGAGGGAGTGGGGAAAAGAGGGGAAAAGTTGGAACAAAAGGTCTTGCAATTGTCACTGCTGAAAAAGCTATAATAATAATTTTAAAAAGCTGATATTGGTTCATGTCATTCTGGCTGGAGATCTACAGTGGAATATCTCAGGGATCTCTGCTTGGTGTCATGATGTTTAACAAAATTTTTGTCAAATGAAAAAATCATACATAAAATCATAGATGGCAGGCTAATAAAAATTTCAGATTCTATAATGCTAGAAGAATAATTAATACAATGAGTGATACAGATAATATTCAAAATGATCTTGACAGACTAATTCATTGAGAGGAATCTAAGAAGATGAAATTCAATAGGAATATATGGAAAATACCAAAAAGCATCTGACAAAGATGGGGAAGATATAATTAGCCATTCTGGAAGTTATTTGAGATTTGTTAATATTGACATACCTTCCACAAACAGTCCCATTGCACTGAGTCCTTGTCAAACTTTATCCAGAGTATAATGTTTAAGTCTGGGTACCATGGCTAGAGAAGGACATTGATAAACTAAATATCCAAAGAAGTATATGAAGGGTAGTGAAGAACGTTAAGTCCATGTCAGAGGAAACAGATTGAAGGACTTATGTGTGTTTTAGGACAAAATAAGGCTAAGATGACTGAATTCAAGAATTTGAAGAGCTATGATGTGGTACAGGGGCTAGACTTAGCCTGCTTGACCCCAGAAAGCAGAACTAGGAGGTGAAATTAGAATTAGATGGTTTAAATGAGAAGAACTTCATGTTGATATAACAATTAGAGCTGTACCAAAATGGAATATGCTGCTCAAGGGATGGGATGGTTGCCTCTTTGAGAACGTATTGGATGTGGAAAGGTGGAGATTCTGGTCTGTGTGAGTTTGACTTGATGGTCACTAGTCTCCTCCAGCTCTCAAATTCTGTGCCTTCTACCTTTTTTCCAGTATTGTTACAACCATTCTCATCTTCAGAAGAGAACTTATCTTTTTTTTTTAATTTTTTATACATTTTATTTTACTTTATATTGACAGAATCCATGCCAGGGTAATTTTTTTTACAACATTATCCCTTGCACTCGCTTCTGTTTCGATTTTTCCCCTCCCTCCCTCCACCCCCTCCCCAGATGGCGAGCAGTCCTATATATGTTAGATATGTTGCAGTATATCCTAGATACAATTATATGTTTGCAGAACTGAACAGTTTTCTTGTTGCACAGGGAGAATTGGATTCAGAAGGTAAAAATAACCTGGGAAGAAAAACAAAAATACAAATAGTTCACATTCGTTCCCCAGTGTTCTTTCTTTGGGTGTAGCTGCTTCTGTCCATCATTTATCCATTGAAATTCAGGTCTCTTTGTCAAAGAAATCCACTTCCATCAGAATACATCCTCATACAATATCTTTGTCCAAGTGTATAATGATCTCCTGGTTCTGCTCATTTCACTTAGCATCAGTTCATGTAAGTCTCTCCAAGCCTCTCTGTATTCATCCTGCTGGTCATTCCTTACAGAACAATAATATTCCATAACATTCATATACCACAATTTACCCAGCCATTCTCCAATTGATGGGCATCCATTCAATTTCCAGTTTCTAGCCACTACAAACAGAGCTGCCACAAACATTTTGGCACAAAAAGGTCCCTTTCCCTTCTTTAGTATTTCTTTGGGATATAAGCCCAGAAGTAACACTGCTGGATCAAAGGCTATGCACAGTTTGATAACTTTTTGAGCATAGTTCCAAATTGCTCTCCAGAATGGTTGGATTCGTTCACAACTCCACCAACAATGCATCAGTGTCCCAGTTTTCCAGCATCCCCTCCAACATTCGTCATTATTTTTTCCTGTCATCTTAGCCAATCTGACAGGTGTGTAGTGGTATCTCAGAGTTGTCTTAATTTGCATTTCTCTGATTAATAGTGATTTGGAACACTTTCATATGAGTGGTAATAGTTTCCATTTCATCATCTGAAAATTGTTCATATCCTTTGACCATTTATCAATTGGAGAATGACTTGATTTCTTATAAATTTGAGTCAGTAGAAGAGAACTTATCTTAAAAAAAAAATCCTCTTATCCCTCATATCAGGGAAGGTTACTTAGAAATTCTAAGGTGTTTTTGACTTGGATTTTAAAGAAGTGAAGGAGATTGTGATAAAGAAGGAGGCTAAGATCAAATCAAAGGATCACCTGAATGGATTAGATTCATATGTTATCTAACCTCATTTGGAGAATGAGATCACAATACAGTTGGCTGGAGCTTAAACTGGTATTTTTGGCCCGGTCCCTTCTCCTAGGACTTACAGGTCAGTTTACTAGGACCACTTCCCTCTCAGAGAGTCCACAAGGCTTCACATCTTATAACCAAGTATAACCTTGCAGCTCTATCAACCTCCACCAGATGCGGTCAGTCTTTCTGCATTTTCTTTTCCCCCTTCCTTTTTAAAATTTGTTGTTCTATCTGATAACAGATTTATTTTGCTATGAGGGAATAACTAAGCTCTTCTTAACCACAAGTCTCTTTTCAGCTTTTTTTTTTTTTTTCCAAATTACTTCCCCTCATGCACTTCATGCTCCAGCTAAGCTGAATGGCCAGCTGGCCCCTAAACCCAACACCTCATTTCATGTTTCTCTAATTTCCCAAGTCATCCTCTATCCCTAGAATGCACTCCACCCCTCATCTCTGTCCCTTGGAATCCTGGTGAAAGACAGGGGTAAGAGGGTATTATTCTCCATAATCTTTTTGGGAACTGCATCTTTCAAAAGTCCGTACAAGGCCCAGCAACTTTCAATATATCCAGTTTCTCTGTGTGTGTAATATATTTTTTAAAAATATTTTTATTGATATCTTTTGTCTTTATATTGCCAAATTTCCCCCCAGCAATCCTTCTCCCCACTTCCTCCTCCCAGAAAATCATTTTATAGAGCCAATACCAATTTCTTAAGAAGAAAAAAAATCAGTTAAAACTAATCACTACATCAAAAAGTCTAAAAATATATGCTTCACACACTGATGGATCTCCTACCTCTGCAAAGAAATGAGGTAAGGGACACATTCTTATATCTCTTCTTTGGGGACATGTCTAGTCTTTGTAGTCTTTTATTTATGTGTTTATTTGTGTGTTTCTTTGCTTATGGAAGCAGAGTTAAGTGACTTGCCCATGTATATTCCTAGCCAGCTTCCTTTCCCAGTGTTTACTGACTTCTCTTCCTACCTATTTTGACCTGAGTTGGAAAAAATAGCTAGTAAGTATCTGAGGCCAGATTTGAATATCCTTAAAAAGTATTTTGTCGTAGTTATTTTACAGCTAGAAAGGATCTAGGTAATGCTTCATTTCTACAGAATCAAAGATAATTTCTCATTTTATCTAATTTCAAATCCTTCAAGCTTCAGTTCATAGACTCAGGATTAAATACATGGAATAGTCTTTTAAAATTATCTTGCTTAGCCATTGCAGCATTCAGTTTTGACTATTTTGTGGTGGTCATTCTTTCCATTTAAATTATAATCATAATTAAATATATAATGCTGTTTTATTGACTCTGTTTACTTCATGAGCATCAGTTCATGGAAATTTTTTCAGGCTTCTCTGGATTCATTTGGAAGCTGGACCTAGACTTGGGTCATTTTGCAATTAGGGTCAGAACCACTTATTTACTGAGTATCTCAGCCTAGGGCCCTTGACTACCTCTCACCCTGGAATGAGATCCCCTCCTCGGTTCACCCTTTATTTGTGTCCCAGAGCTGGAGAGTGACCAACAGAGCTGCCAGTTGGCTCCTGTTCCTGCATCCTGCATAAGATGCAACATTACTAAAATATTCCATATGCATTCCTAGCTAGTTCTCATTCCTAGTGTTAACAGAACTCTCTGTCTATACCTATTTTGACCTGGGTTGGAAAAAATTGAGTCATTGTAACTTTTTGTTGGATTTCTTAGTCAGCATTCAATCTGATGCATTTTCTAGATCTTTGTGGAGGAGTTGTGGGGGAGAGCTTGGCTCTCCTTTCTCTTCTTCCTTTTACTTTGCCATTTTGGCTCCTTCCCCAGTTCTGTTATTATATTAAAAAAAAGTGCTAGTATAATTATTTTGGTGTGTATGAAAGCTTTCTTCTTATCAATGGCTTCCTTGGGTTATATTGCCTAGTATAGTGGAATCGCTGGGTCAAAGAGCATGGACTTTATTTGTACAATTCCAAATTGCTTTCTAAAATAGCCTTTTTGCTACAGATGCCAGCTTGACACCATGCTGTCATGAAGCAGCAGAAATCCATAAACTAAAACTCTCTGAGAAACAGGTGGGGAGATGGTTTTGGAAAATGGGTGATGAAAGTATTCTCTATTTGAGTCTGTACCTTATAATTTACCTTGAATTTTCTAGCAACTAAAACTTTTGATCATCAATGATCTTGGGTTTTTCATTCTATCTTGGTCTGGAGAGATTCAGTGGCAATGGGGACAGTCCCCTTGTAGCCTTACATCTTCCAGGTAATGCTTCATTTCCATAGAATCTAAGATAATTCTACCTCTTATCTACCTTCATATCCTTCAATTTCAATCCATTGATTCAGAATTAAAGACATGGAATATCCTTTAAAAAGTATCCAATCATAGTATTATTTTAGAGCTGGAAAGGACCCAAGAGACTTACTCTAACCTCCTCATTTTACATTTAGGCAAACGGAGGCCCAGAGAAGTTAAAACAACTTTCAAGTCCACACAGGTAGTTAGTAGAAAAGATAGAATCTGAATCCAGATCCTCTCACTCCAAATTCAATGCTCTTTCACCTAAACCACATAGCCTTTACAAAGACAAAGGGTTTACCAATGGCCATACAGTTGTATAATCTCAGGGAATACCTTTGTGGAGAACATAGAATTGCTATATGAGCTTAATGAATAAGCAGAGAAGAAAAGGAGAGAGAAATGAAGGGAGGAAACAAAAGCATTGAACATGAACATTACTTGGGCAGAGGGGATGAAGGAGGACATGGGTCTGCCAGAAAGTAGTAGGTACGGGGTAGTCCAGGTTTAATTTAAACTGGTTCAAGGTCAAGATTAGAATGAAATGAAATATTCATAGATAATAAATTAAATGAATTGATTCTAATAGTAAATAAAAGGTTTAATTAGCTGTGTAAGAGAAAAAATATTCGGCAAGGAAACACTATTGATTTAGGCAAGCATTTTGTCTGCATCTTCCAGGATGGGAGAGCTTTCTGACTTCTTACACATTGGGTTCGTGTGGGTCAGAAACCATTTAAAAAAAGACTGGAGAGATCTATAGAAGCAAAGCAAAGTTTATTGTACTTTCTAGCGAAAATATGACATCCCAACCATCGAGCAGACAATCGAAGGGAGGAAGCACTGTAGGGGGCAGGGTCGACACTTTTAATCCCTAACAAATTCCCCTCCCACCACTGACCCCCATATCCTTATTGGCTGAGGATCTTACATTCTAAACGAGGGAACTAGCCAAGAAATTGAACTTGACCAATAAGTACATAGTTGCCCATATTTGGCTGAAATAGGGTGGACAACAAGAAGGGGGCTTAAGTATGCCCTTAGGGGGATATCAGGGAGGAGACACTTGAAGTATGCCCTTGACTTAATGCTTAAAGTCCTTCAGGCCTACTCAAACTTTGAAATAGATGAAGCCTTACTCGATTTTCACATCTGTCTTGAAAGATCTTACCTTATCTCGTTCAGGTTATTATTTTTTTCCTAAATTTAAGTTATCATCTGAGTCTTTGTTCCCTGAATCAATGAGTAGAATTGCAATATCTTTTTTTCCCCTCACTTCAATTTTATTTTATTTATTTTAATTTTTAAAGCTTTTTATTTCCAAAACATATGCATAGATAATTTTTCAACAGTGACCTTTGCCTTGCCTTTCAGATTTTCCCCTCTTTTCCCCCACCCATTCCCCTAGATGGCAGGCAATCCAATATATGTTATACAGGTTAAAATATATGTTAAATTCAATATGTGTAAACCTAGTTATGCAAGAATTGCAATATCTTTTAAGGAAAAAAAAGCTTAGTCAAATGGCAGACAATGGTTTTATCTGATCCTACCTCTCTGTGACAAAGTCTAGAGAACCTTCTGCTACTTAAATGGCTTTAGGTTAGTTACTGGATAAACCGAAACTCTTGAATTCAAAGAACCAGGTATAGGCAGCACTAAAGAAAGAGAAGGAAAACAAAAGAAAGCAAAAAAACCATAAAAAAAAAAAAGTAAAGCTTTTTCGAAGGAGTAAAAGAACACCAGGAAAACAAAGAACAGATCTCCTACATAATCATCTCCCACTTTGGAAGAATTAAGTGTTAGGTCTTAGGCAAAACAGCCCATGTGTTGACCAAATCTTTGTAGTTCATTAGGTATAAAATGGTGCATGAGTCAACCAGCAGCACTAGGAACAAGAGGCTCACAACATATTCATTGACATTTCTTGCACAGAGAGGGATTCACATGATGGATCAAGGTCATTTCTAATGAGGTAGTAAGAAATCATTACCCTCTTGCGTATAGCCTGCCCTGGTGCCAAAATGGATAATAGGAATCACTCTATCTCACCAACCATCCAGTGTTGCCTTGGTGTGCCCCTCACCAGTACCTTTCCTTTCCTGGGGGTCCCACAAGGGTGGGGAGAATATGAAATCTTTGAATCTGTGAGGAGCAAAGTGGTACTGAGCCTCTTTTCTTTTTTAATTAAAGCCTTTTATTTTCAAAATATATGTATAGATAATTTTTCTACATTGACCCTTGCAAAAACCTTGTGTTCCGAATTTTCCCCTCCTTCCTCCATCCCCTCCCTCTAGATTTGAGCCTCTTTTGCAGGAGCTAAGTAGACAGTTTTACCTGTTCCCTGTCCCCTCCTAATTATACCACCTGAATGCTGCTAATATAGAAGCAGAAAGCCCTACAACTCTGCAATGATGAAAGTAGTCCCTGTCTTCAAAAACTTCAATACCAAAATCCCCAGCTCTCACCCCAGGGAGGCTTCTTTTACCTGAGCTCTAGTTTGCCTTGGTGGATTCTCTAATTAGCTTGGAGAATGATGACTTAGGTTAGTACTGTATCTCTCTCCTGCTGGGGATTCAAGACTAACTCCTTCCCCCTTTCTCCATCAAATCCCCCTGCAGAGGCAATGTTTCTCTGTCTAAAAGCAAAAGGAACGCTCTCTCCCTCAAACCTTTCTACTACCATCTTCATCATAACAAAGAAAGACTTCATAGCCGCCTGTTTTTGTTCTTTGTTTACACAAAGGGGAAACAGAATAAGACAAATAACAATACAATACCGCTCTGCATTTGTAAGGAAGTAGCTGCGGGTGGGAGACAGCTGAAATCTCACCAGCTTGTCAGATCATGCAAGAAAGGGCCACTACCAATCTCACTAGTGTGTGCCCGTGATGAGAAAAAAAAATGTTCATAATGTAGATCCAACTTAAAAGTGTGTCAAACATACATTTTTCTCTAGAGAGCCAGTTGTTATTTACCACACACTGACAGATACAATAAATATAGAGGCATAAAAAAATTAACTGATGCAAAGTGGAGTAAGAACCAAAAAAATAGTATAGATAATAATATAAATGAAAAGAACATAACAGAACAATCAAAATAGAATGCAATGAAATTATCATGATTAAACTTAACCCCAAAGCACAAATATGAGAAACCATCTCCCCATTCATTTTTTTTAAACTTTTAATAGTATTTTTTCCCAAATACACATCAAAAAAATTTTTAGCATTCATTTTACAAGATTTTGATTTCCAGATTTTTCTCTCCTTTCTCCCCTCCCCCCCTTCCTAAAATGGTAGACAATTTGACATAGGTTATATGTGATGTCCAAGTTAGTCACAATCATGAAAGAAGAAACAAACCAAAAGAGGAAAAAAAAAACTGTGAACAAGAATAAAGTAAGTGAAAAGCTATACTTTGATCTGCATTTAGAGTCCATCAATTCTTTATAAGGTTACAGATAGCATTTTCCTTTGTACTTGTCTTAGATCATTGTGTTGCTGAGAAATGTTATTTATACTTGATCTTCACATGCTATTATTGATGCTTTGTACAATGTTTTCCTGGTTCTGCCTATTTCATTTTGTAACAGTTCATACAAGTTTTTCTGGGTCTTTCCGAAATCTGCCTCACCATTTCTTATTGCATAATAATATTCCCTTATATTCATAAACTAAAACTTGGTTCAGCTATTCCACAGCGGATGGGCATTTCTTCAATTTTCAATTTTTGCCATGAAAAAAAGGGCTGTTATAAATATTTTTGTACATGTAGATCCTTTCCTCTTTTTTCTTATATCTTTGGGATACAGACATAGCAGTGGTATGCTAGATCAAAGGGTATGTTCCTTTGTTTGGTTGCCCTTTGTGCATAATTCTAAATTACTCTCCAGAATGGTTGGATCCATTCACAATTCCACCAATAGTGTTCCAATTTTCCCACATCTTCTCCATTTATCATTTTCCTTTTTTTTTCTTCATACTTAGCCAATCTAATAAGAGTGAGGTACCCCAGAGATGTTTAAATTTGCATTTCTCTAATCAAAAGTGATATAGAGTACCTCTTCTTATGCTTATAGTTTTGATTTCTTCATCTGAAAATTGCCTGTTCATATCTCCTTTGATCATTTATCAATTGAGGAATGGTTTGTATTCTTATAAATTTAAATCAGTTCTCTATATATTTGTAAAGACCATTTCCCAGCTTTCTGCTTTTCTTCTAATCTTGGCTGCATTGGTTTTATTTATGTAAAAGATTTTTAATTTAATGTATTCAAAATGATCTATTTTACACTTCATAATGCTCTATATCTCTTGTTTGATTATGAACCTCTAGCTCACTTAAGTATTTGGATGCTATAACACTTGTGTGTATATGATTAGTATTGATATTATGGTACCTTTGATTCTATGGTACTTTTTAGCAAGATATGGTTTCCTTCTTTAACTCAAAATTAGGTCTATTTTTGCATAATAGATTCTGCTTCCGCCTTTTACCTTTATTCTGTGTGTTTCTCTACTTCAAGTATGTTTCTTGTAAACAACATATTGTAGGATTCTGGCTTTTGATCCACTTGGCTATCTTCTTCCATTTTGTGGGAGAGTTCACTCCATTCACATTATTATGATTGCTAACTGTGCATTTCCCTCCATCCTAGTTCTCCTTGTTTGTCTTCTCTCCTTTTAACCTTTCCCTCATCAGCAGTATTTTGCTTCTCCTGATCTGCCTTTTCATTTGCAAGTCTCTCTCCTTTTATCTCTTTTCCCCTTTCTTCCCTTCAACTGCTTGTACATATCATTCTCTCTTTGAGCCAATACTAATGAGAGTAAGATTCAAGCAAAGCCACATCACCCAGCTTCCCATTTTTCCCTTCATTATAATAGGTCTTTTTGCACTTCTTCATGTGAAACTATTTGCCCCCTTCTACTTCTTCCTTACTTTTCTACCTAGTGTGCTCCTATTTCTCATCCTTATTTTTTGATGCCATTCTACAAATTTACCTTATACCCATACCCTTTGTCTATGTATATTGAAGGTGGCCTAGCAGTACCAGATCTAAAACTAATATAATGAAGCAGCAGTCATCAAAACCATTTGGTACTGCAGCAAAATAATTGTACATGTATACATATATTGTATTTAATTTATACTTTAACATATTTAACATGTATTGGTCAACCTGCCATCTGGGGGAGAGGGTGGGGGGAAAGAGGGGAAAAGTTGGAACAAAAGGTTTTGCAGTTGTCAATGCTATAAAATTACCCATGCATATATCTTATAAATAAAAAGCTATAATAATTAAAAAAAAAAAAAACAACCATGTGATACTGGCTAAGAAATAGAGAAGTTGATCAGTAGAATAGGTTAGGATCACAGAACAAAACAGTCAACAACGATAACAATCTAGTATTTCACTAAGCCAAAGGCCCCAGCTTTGGGGATAGGAATTGACAATTTGACAAAAACTGCTGGGAAAATTGGAAATTAGTATGGCAGAAAGTAAGCATACACCCACACCTAACACCATATACCAAGATAAGATAGAAATGGGTTCATGATCTAGACATAAAGAATAAAATTATAAACAAATTAGAAGAATACAGGATAGTTTACCTCTCAGATCTGTGGAGGAGAAAGGGATTTGTGACCAAAGAAGAACTAGAGATCATTATTGATGGATAATGGATAATTTTGATTATAGTAAGTTAAAAAGTTTTTGTACAAACAAAACTAATGCAGACAGGATTAGAAAAGAAGCAATAAACTGGGAAAACATTTTTACATCCAAAGGATCTTATAAAAGTCTCCTTTCTAAAATATATAGAGAATTGACTCAAATTTATAATAGTGCAAGCAATTCTCCAATTGATAAATGGTCAAAGGATATGAACAGACAATTTTCAGATGAAGAAACTGAAACTATTTGTAGCCACATGAAAAGGTATTCCAAATCACTATTGATCAGAGAAATGCAAATTAAGACAACTCTAAGATACCACTATGCACCTGTCAGATTGTCTAAGATGATAGGAAAAGATAATGACAAATGTTAGAGGGGATGTGGGAAAACTGGGACACTGATACATTGTTGGTGAAATTGTGAACAGATCCAACCATTCTGGAGAACAGTTTGGAAATATGCTCAAAAAGTTATCAAACTGTTCATATCCTTTGATCCAGCAGTTTTTCTACTGGGCTTATATCCCAAAGAGATCTTAAAGGAGGAAAAGGGCCCCACATGTGCAAAAATGTTTGTGACAGCCCTCTTTGTAGTGGCTAGAAACTGGAAACTAAGTGGATGCCCATAAATTGGAGAATGGCTGAATAAATTATGGTATATGAATGTTATGGAATACTATTTGTTCTGTAAGAAATGACCAGCAGGATGAATACAGAGAGGCCTGAAGAGACTTATATGAATATATGCTAAGTGAAATGAGCAGAACCAGAAGATCACTGTACAGGGCAACAACAAGACTACATGATGATCAATTCTGATGGAAGTGGCTCTCTTCAACATTGAGATGATTCAAACTAGTTTCACTTGTGCAGTGCTGAAAAGAATCAGTTACACTCAGAGAGAGAACCATGGGAACAGAGTATAGAATACAACATAACATTCTCACTCTCTCTGTTGCTTGCATTTGTTTTCTTTCTCAGTTCTTTTTTCTTCCTTCTTGATCTGATTTTTCTTGTGCAGCAAGATAACTGTATAATGTATACATATGTTGGATTTAACATGTATTTCAATATATTTAATATGTATTGGACTACCTGCCAGCTAGGGAAGGGGGTGAAAGGAAGAAGGGGAAAATTTGGAACAACAGTTTTGCAAGGGTCAATGTTGGAAAAATTACCCATGCACATGCTTTGTAAATAAAAAGCTTAATTTATATATATTGTTCAATTCTGGTCTTCTCTTTATGAAAGCTTGAAATCCTTCTATTTCATTGAATTATCATTTCCCTCCCTTGAAATACTGTGCTTAATTTCTCCTGGTAGGTGATTCTTGATTGTGGTCCTAGCTTTTTTGTCTTCTGGAATATTATGTTCTGATCCTTTAATATTGCAGTTAGTAAGTCTTAAGTTCATTGATTGTGGTTCTCCAATATCTGAATTGCTTCTTTCTGACCATCTGTAGTGCTTTTTTCCTTGACCTGATAGTTCTATAATTTGGCTATAATGTTCCTTGGAATTTTTATTTGGAGATCTCTTTCCTGAGGTGATTGGTGAATTCTTTCAAGCTATTTTGCCCTCTGGTACCAGGATATCAGGACTGGTTTTCTTTGATCATTTCTTGAAAGATATGCTGTGTCTAGGTCTTCCTTCTGACCGTGGTTTTCAGATAGGCCTGTGATTCTAACATTGTCTCTCTTGGATCTATACTAGGTCAGTTGTTTTTCCAATGAGGTATTTCACATTTTCTTCTATTTTTTCATTCTTTTGAATTTGCTTGATTGATTCTTGATGTCTCATAGAATTAGCTTTCACTTGCCAAATTCTAACTTTTTTTTATCAGAAAGAGATTTTACATATATAACTATGTTATCATTAGATATAGGACTAGAAGTTGTTTGGCAACACCATTGCTTGTATCCATATCAGAGTCATAACTCAAAGGTGGTTAAGGTTAAGAGCCCCTGAGGGGGCAGTATCACTTCTGGATCCAAAGAATCAGCGAAATAATATTGCTTCCAGTCTCAAGGGAACAGGATCCCTAAGAAGCAATATGACAATTCTTAAACATAAAAAAACTACAATGATGACAGATAAGATCATGACACAAACTTAGAAGAAGACAATAAAGTCAAAACATCTATAAGCAGAGCCACAAAGAAAAATGTAAAATTTGACACAAGTTCAACAAGAATTCCTAAAAGAGCTAAAAAAAGTTTCCAAAATTTAATGAGTGGTAGAGGAAAAATTAGGTGAAGAAATGAAAGCAAAAGAAGAAAACTATAAAAAGGCAATTAACAGCTCGGGAAAAGAGGCACACAAATAATCCTGAAGAAACTACCACCTTTAAAAACAGAATTGGCCAAATGGGAAAAGAGTACAAAAGTTCATCAAATAAAATAATTCCTTAAAAATTAGAATTGGTCAAGTAGAAGTTAATGTCTTTATGAAATACTTAAGAAACAATAAGATAAAATCAAAAGAATGAAAAAAATAAAGAAATGAGAAATATTCTATTAGAAAAACAATTGACCTAGAAAATTGAGGAGAGATAATTTGAAAATTATTTCATTACCAGAAAGATATGATAAAAAAAAAAAAAAAAGAGCTTAGATATCACATTTCAGGGAGTAAACAAGGAAAATTGCCCGAAAATCCTCAAACTAGAGGACAAAATAGAAATGGAAAGAATCCACAAATCATTACCTGAAAGACATTCCAAAATGAAAACTCCCAGTATTATATTTCAAATTCCAGAACTCCCCTGTCAAAGAGAAAATACTTCAGGTAGTTTAGTCAGAAAGAAATCATTCAAATACCATGAAGTCATAGTCAGGATTCACACGCAGATTTAGCACTTGCCATATTAAAGAAACAGAGGCTATAGAATATGATATTCTGGAAGGCAAAAGAACTGGGATTACAACCAAGAATAATTTACCAAGGAAAACTAAGCATAATCCTTTAAGGAACAAATGGATTTATGAAATGGAAATCTTTCAACCATTCCTGATGAAAAGGCCAGTGTTGAATAGAAAATTTGACTTTCAAATAGAAGAATCAAGAGAAGTATAAAAAAGTAAACATGAAAAGAGAAATCATAAGGGACTCATTAAATTGTTTATCTTTCTGTATGGGAAGATAATACATATATCTTTTAAAAACTTGAATATTATTAAGATAAAGGATTCTATATAGAAAGAAGGTATAAAAGTGAGTCAATTATATTGAGACAATGTAAAAAAAAAGATAGACAAGAGGGATTCTCTGGGAAAAGGAGGAAGAAATAGAATTAAGAAAATTATCTCACATAAAAGGTATGCAAGTAAAAGCTTTTAGAATGGAGGGAAAATGTTGGGGAGTCAGGTGGGTAATGTTTGAACTGCATAATGAAATTGATTCAAACTGGAAAAATATATAAATATATACATGTGTATACATATATATATGCGTGTGTGTGTGTGTATATATATATATGTATATCTATACACACAATACTAAATCAGTATTAGAAATTTCTTACCCAATAAGGAATTAGGAAGACAAGGGGATAAGAGAAACAAGGGAGAGTGATAAGAGAGCAGATAAAATAAGGCAGGGGCCAGAAGCAAAACTGACTTGAGGAGAATGATAAACAGAAGAAAAAAGGAGAATGGATGAAAATGTAGTTAGTTATCTTAAGTATGAATATCAATGTGATGAACTCATCCATAAAGAATGGTTTAGAAATCAGAATCCAACATGTTGTTTACAAAAAACACATTGAAAATAGAGACACACACAAAGGATATGAATAATTTTCAAACGATGAAATTGAAACTATTTCCACTCATATGAAAGAGTGTTCCAAATCACTATTGATCAGAGAAATGCAAATTAAGACAACTCTGAGATACCATTACACACCTGTCAGATTGGCTAAGATGACAGGAAAAAATAATGATGAATGTTGGAGGGGATGTGGGAAAATTGGGACACTGATGCATTGTTGGTGGAGTTGTGAACGAATCCAACCATTCTGGAGAGCAATCTGGAATTATGCCCCCAAAGTTATCAAACTGTGCATACCCTTTGATCCAACAGTGCTATTACTGGGCTTATATTCCAAAGAGATACTAAAGCAGGGAAAGGGACCTGTATATACCCAAATATTTATGGCGGCCCTGTTTGTAGTGCCTAGAAACTGGAAAATGAATGGATGCCTATTAATTGGAGAATAGCTGGGTAAATTGTGATATATGAATGTTATGGAATATTATTGTTCTGTAAGAAATGATCATCAGGAAGATTTCAGAGAGGCTTGGTGAGACTTACATGAACTGATGTTCATGTATACACTTTAACTATGATACTGTATGAGGATGTATTCTGATGGAAGTGGATATCTTTGACAAAGAGAAGATTTAATTCAGTTCCAGTTGATCAATGATGAACAGAAGCAGCTGCATCCAAAGAAAGAACACTGGGAAATAAATGTGAACTGTTTGCATTTTTGTTTTTCTTCCCAGCTTATCTTTACCTTCTGAATCCAATTCTTCCTGTGCAGCAAAGAGAACTGTTCAGTTCTGCACACATATATTGTATCTAGGATATACTATAATATATTTAATATGTATAAGACTGTTTGCCATCTAGGGGAGGGGGGTAGAGGGAAGGAAGGGAAAAGTCGGAACAGAAGTGAGTGCAAGGGATAATGTTGTAAAAAATTACCCAGGCATATGTTCTGTCAATAAAAAGTTACAATTTAAAAAAAAAAGAAAAAGAAAAAAAAATAGAGACACACAGAGAGCATTAGAGTAAGAGTGTAAAGCAGAATTCATTATTAGCCAATATGATTTTGATATCTAAACCAGGGAGAGCAAAAGAGAGAAAGAAAACTATAGGCTAATTTCCCTAATGAATACCAATGCAAAAATTTTAAATAAAATAGTAGCAAGAAGATTTCTTGTCAGATCTAAGGAGTTTATGATCAAACAAGAAACAGAAAGGATTACAAGAAATAAAGCAGATAATGTTGAGTACCAAAAATTAAAATGCTTTTGTGACGCACGCACACACACACACACACACACACACTTAAAGCAGCCAAAATTTAAAGGTAAATAGAAAGCTAGAAATTAATTTTACAATTTTCTCTGATAAATGTTTCATTTCTTTAAAGGAACTGAGTCAAATTTTAAAAAATAAGAGTCATTTCCCCAGTTGTTAAATGATCAAAGGATATGAACAGGCAGTTTTCAGAAAAAAAATTAAAACTATTGGTCATATGAAAAAAATGCTTTAAATGCTGATCAAAAAGAAATGCAAATTGATACACTCTGAGTTACTACCTCATTCCTGTCAGATTGGCTAATATGACAGAAAAAGAAAATGACAATTTTGGCAAGGATATAGGAAAATAATACATTGTTGATGGAGTTGTGAACTAGTTCATCCATTCTGGAGAACAATCTAGAACTATACACAAATGGGTATAAAATTGTACATGACCTGGTAAAACCTGGTAAACTACTGGTAAAAACTACTGCAAGGTCTATACCTCAAAGAGATCAAAAAAAAAAAAAAGGAAAGGGACCTAATTTTTTTTCCTTTGGCAAAAGGTAGATTTATTGAAGAGAATAGGTTACAGAGAAAATAATGGAACATAATAAACACCAAGAATTGCAAATATGAGATAGAATTGGGAGAGCAGAGAAAGGAGTTTTAATAATTAATGATGGAAAGGGCAAGTTTCCTAGTGGAATTTGCCATTTACCGTGAGGTTGGAATATGCAAAGAGACTATTTGTACAAAAATAATTGTAACAGCTTTTTTTGTGTGAATTATGGCAAAGAATTGGCCTGTCAATTGGCAAATGACTGAACAAGTTGCAGTATATGAGTGAGATGGGATACCATTTTGCTATAAGAAATGATGAGCAGAATGGTTTCAGAAAAAACCTGAAAAGACGAATATGAATTGTTGTAAAGTGAAGTGAGTAGAATCAGAACACTGTACACAGTAACAGCAACGAAGGATGAACAACTGGTGAATTTTGAATGCAAACTGAAACAAACAAATATTTTGTTTGTGTTTTATTTTGAAACATGGCTAATATGGATATATGTCATGCAAGGCATGTATAATAGACATGAAATTGCTTACCTTCTTAAGGAAGGAAGAAGGATAGGAGGAAAGGAGAGAATTTGGAATTCAAATTTTTAAAAAAGTAATTGTTAATTTTTTCCCTTTTATGTAATTTGGGAAATAATGGAATAATTCTTTTTAGAAGTTATAGAATTTCCCTTTATTTTTATTTTATTTTTTAAATAGCTTTTTATTTACAAGTTATATGTGAACGAGATAAGGTGAGATCTTTCAAGACAGTTGTGAAAATCAAGTAAGGCTTCATCTATTTCAAAGTTTGAGTAGGCCTGAAGGACTTTAAGCATTAAGTCAAGAGCATACTTAAAGTGTCTCCTCCCTGCTATTCTCCTAAGGGCATACTTAAGCCCCCTTCTTGTTATTCTCCCTATTTCAGCCAAATATGAGCAACAATGTACTTATTGGTCAAGTTCAATTTCTTGGATAGTTCCCTCGTTTAGAATGTAAGATCTTCAGCCAATAAGGATGAGGGTCAGTGGTAGGAGGGGAATTTGAGTTAGGGATTAAAAGTGTCGACCCTGCCCCCTACAGTGCTTCCTCCCTTTGATTATCTGCTCCATGGCGGGGGTGGGGGTGGGGGGGGAACGACACCCCACCCTATTCTCGGGAAAACGTATAATAAACTTTGCTTTGCTTCTAGAGATCTCTCCAGTTTTTTTTTTTTTTTAATGGTTTCTGACCCACACAATTAGAACTGGTTTGGTTCATCGCATTGCTGAGGATGGCCAGATCCATCAGAATTGGTCATCATATAGTATTGTTGTTGAAGCATATAATGATCTCCTGACCCTGCTCGTTTCACTCAGCATCAGTTCATGTAAGTCTCTCCAGGCCTTTCTAAAATCATTCTGCTGGTCATTTCTTAACGAACAATAATGGAATAATTTTTTTTAAAGGAAAAATGTCTATGCTCTTGATGCAGAAATTACACTGAAGACATATACCGCCGTGAAATCAATGCTAAAAATTAAAAAATGGCCCCATCCATGTATACAAAAATATTTATAGAAGTGTTTTTTATAATCACAAAAACTGGTAATCAATTAGAGAATATCTAACAAAATACATACATCATCCTTTTAGGGAGAAAAGACACTAGAATAGGGGAACCAGAAAAGACAGCATTAAAGGTGGAGTTTAAATTGAATTTTGAAGGAAAGAAGGATTTTTAAAAGGTGCCTGTAAAGGGAGAGGGCCATCCCAGTATGAAGAAAAACTGCCAAAGCAAAATCAGGAAGACAAGAATTTCACATTTGAGGAAAAATAAGTAACTAAAAAGTGCTAGAAGGGAAGTTATATAAAATGAGGTTAGAAAAGTATATTGTGGCCAGATTGTAAAATACTTTAATAGGTAGTATCCTTTATATTTGATTCTAGATGCTAAATAAAGAAAAGTTTGGACTTATTAGAGAATGACATGATCAGATCAGTGTTTTGGGAAAATCACTTTAATAGCAGTGTGAAAAATGAACTGGAGACTGAAGATATTGAAGGCAGGGATAACAGGGAAGAAGTTATTACCATAATTCCAGAGAGAGAAGATAAGAATGTTAATTTAGGGCAGTAGTCATGTGAGTGGAGAAATAGGGGCAGATGTGAATGATATTGGATGCAGAAACAAAGATTTGGCAACTGAGTGGATATATGGGTGTTTGGGGCAATTGCACCTACCCAAACTGACTACTCAGGAGTCACTCCAAATGATGTACAGAAAGAATTTATTAGAATCTCGAGAAGCGGACCATCCTGGCCTGTGGGACCGAAAGGACTGCAAAGATACCCACAGGAGGAGAGTCATTCACTTGAAGATGCTTACAACTTTTATACATTTCAAAGAACCTCCAAAATCCCACCCTTTATAGGCTGTGATTGGTTACATAAACCTTTATCTCCCTATTTGGTCAGTGGAATGCAGTGAAAAAGGTGATATATAGCTTTGGCCACTTAATTCCTTCTTTGGACAATGGAATACAGTCCAGGTCTCATCTAAAATCACGTGACTGGGGCCTATAGGCCTGATCTACTTCAGTTAACAGTCTCTGATCAATATGTGCTTAATCTGTAAGTTCTTCACCTTTCCACACATGGGGATATTGGAAAATGGGGTGGGGGAGTTGGGAAGGTATCCAAGGAGAATACCAAAGTTTCAAATATGAGTAAAGAGAACAGTGATACCCTTGACAGAAATGGGCAAGTTCAGAAAGGGGTGAGTTTGGGGAGAAAGATGATGGGATACGTTTTGGACGCCTTGAATTTGAGATGCTTATGGGCCATATAGCTTGAAGTTTTTGACAGGAAGTTTGATTGGAGCTTAGGAGAAAAATAGGGATGAATATTCATGTATATTTGGGAGTCATTTATATGGAAAGAGTAACTAAACCCCTTGGGGTTTATGGAATCACCAACTGAGCACACAGAGAGAAGTAGTCTTTAGAGTACACTCCCAGTAATGTGGTGCAAGATGGCTGATGAACCAACAAAAAGGACTAGGAAAGAAAAATCAAAAAGGAAGGAGAGCCAAGACTGACATGTAACAAAGACCCGAGAAGAAAGCATTTCTAGGAAGGTGGTTAATAGAATGAAAAGTTGGAAGGAGATTGAGAAGGATGATTATTGAGAAAAGTCCGTCTAATTTGGCAATTAAGAGATCACTGGTTTGGAGAATGCTGGGAAAACTTGTATGAATTAATTCAGAGTAAAGTAAATAGAAAAAGGAGGGGGAAAAAAATCACACACAAAAAATTGAAAAGAAAAACAACTTTGAAAAGCACTATAAGCAATGCATTGTCCAACCATAATTCCAGTGGATTCATGATGAAGCCACCTCCTGGGAGAAAGGGGATGAACCCAGGATACAGGTTGAGCCACAATTATTTGGACATGGATAAAGGAAGAATTTGTTTTGCTTGACTATGCATATTTGTTACAAGTACATTGTTCCCTTCCCCCACCTTCACCTCTACCCCACAATGGGAAGGGTAGGAGGAAGAGAAAATATATTTTTAATTGAAAAAATGCAATTAAAAAAAGAGATCAATGGTAACTTTAGAGAAAATTGTTTCAGGTAAATGATGAAGTCAGAAAACAAATCCTAAAAGATTGAGAAATAAATGAGGGAAGAGAAAGCGAACTAAGTGAATTTAATCAGCTTTTTCTAGGAATTTGGTTTGAAAGAGAGGAGAGATATAATACTATAGCTCAAGGGGATAGTAGGATCTAGATAGGATTTTTTTTTAAGGGTGGAGAAAATGAGTGTTTTTGTGGGGGGGGGGAGAGGAAGAATAAGAGTAGATTGGGATAGAATGAAGATTAGAAAGATAGAAATGATATGGAGGCATTCTGTAGAAGACAAAGTGATGAGATTAAGGTTTCAAGCAGATGTTTTGGCCTTGGTGAAAAAAAAGGTCACCTCTTCACCAGAGTAAAGTAAAGGAGCCGAGAATCCAGGATAATGCCAAGGGGGTATTGTAAAGATTGGAAATGCCCCACTCTACATTTCAGGGAAATTGGAGTTTAATTTTTGTGGGAAGAAGGACATCTATGGCTGGCTGTCACTTCCTCTCTTCAAGGCTGGGGTATGGAGCTTGGAATTCTCTCATACATCAGATGTTTTTAGTTTGGGGGTTTATGATAAAAGCCATTTTTCTTAGTCCCTGGGTGGCAAGAGAAGAGAGTAGTCTCCTTGAGATGAGGAATCTTATCTCCCCTCTACAATCAATCATTCAGATTAGTTTAAGCATCAGTAATCTGGAGAGAGATGAAATTTTAGCTAAATTCATAGGAAGAATCACTCAAATCCACAAAATCTCTTCTTAGCAGGATCCTGGGGTGCACACAGTGAAAATCAAAGGATTGGGATACCAGCACTTCCCCATATATTTACTGCACTGGCATGTCTCCTATTTGCCATTCAAAGTCCTTACTCTCTCTCTTCTCCTACCCTATATCTTTTTTCCACCTCTCGCAAAAATGCCTCTGCCAGTCATTTATGTCTCTACAAGTATAGGGTTTTGTCATTCCTCTCTCAAGAAATAATCCTGTCTACCTGTGGGTAGTTACCATAGTTACATCTCTCTGTGTATTAAATCCCTTAATATCCTGGAATTAAGGAAATTTGCAATGGATTGACAATGAAATCGATAAAACTATTCAAATAAAACAAAAGCCTACATAATTATTTACAGTATTTTAGCTATGACAATAATTACAGTCATGTCAAACCCTCACTATTGTGTGGGTCAGAAACCATTAATAAAACAACTGGATAGATCTCTAGAAGCAAAATAAAGTTTATTTACTGTCTCAAGAACGGGTTTCCCACAAATGGAGCAGACAATCAAAGGGAGGAGGCACCATGTAGGGGGGGGTAGGGTCGATGCTTTTATCCCTAACGCAAATTCCCCCTCCCACCACTGACCCTCATCCTTATTGGCTGAGGATCTTACATTCTAAATGCGGGAACTATCCAAGAAATTGAACTTGACCAACAAGTACATAGTTGCCCATATTTGGCTGAAATAGGGAGGATAACAAGAAGGGGACTTAAGTATGCCCGTAAGGGCTAACAGGGAGGGAATAGCAGGAAGAGACTTTAAGTATGTCCTTAAGATAGCAGGGAGGAGACACTTTAAGTATGCCCTTGATTTAAAGTCCTTCAGGCCTACTCAAACTTTGAAATAGATGAAGCCTTACTCGATTTTCACAATTGTCTTGAAAGATCTCATTTTATCTCATTCACTATTATGGCATACTGCCTCTCTTCCCTTCTGAGAACATAGTCCCCACTTCATTTATTTCACTCAATATAAAATGTAGAGTGTAGAGTGTCTCCAAAAAAATTTCTCTTCATCTTCTTCACAAGATAAATATTAATAAATATATATTATAACTCTGCATTATCATCTCACAGGAAACAAAGTGGAAAGATGGAAAAATTTAATGTTTGCAGAGAAAAGAGAAAACAGGCATACTTAATTCACTGCTATTGGAGCTATGAATAGGTTCAAACATTTTAGAAAATTATTTGGAATTTTGCAAGAAAATTTAAAAAATTATTCATACTTTATAAGTCAACGATCTATTGACAAGGAAATATTTATAATTACCCTAGCAGTTCACTTTCTTTTTTTTGTTTATTTGTCTTTTTATACTTATTTTTTGTAAATATCTTTACTTAAACTAATATTTGCCACTAAATTATATATTTTGAATACTTAGAATAACAACACATTCCTGAAAAGGGAATAAACAGATTGCCAAAGCAAGAAGACATTAAGACCTGTGGGTATATTTTTCTTCCTTCTTTGGTGATCACTGCTACTTGAATTTTAGGTCTAAAAACAGTATATTCATTTTGAGAATTGGCACACTGGGTCTATCTTTTATTGACTCTGTTACAGCATTTTTTCCCCTCAAAAAAGATTTTACATCCAACAGTATTTTTAGTATTTTTTTTTTTAAAGGTAAGACACTTAGATCAAACATATTGCAAAATCGATTCATGAAGTTGTCAGTTTGTAATCACATCTGATAGTTGCCTATATTGGAAAAATAGGTAAAGGTTTAAGATACATTTGCTATTCTTTAAAGGATGTTTCCTACCTTGATGATTTTTTAAAAGGGGGAGGGAGAAAAGATGTGTGAAAATTGTTGCTGTCTTACAAATTAAAATGTACCATGTAGAAAGAATATTGTAAAAAAAAAATACTGATCTTAAAAAAAGTTGTGAAAAATACAGATCTTTAAGAAATAACAATCTTTTAAAAATAATAGCTTTTAATTTTTCAAAATACATATAATGTATAACATATATTGGATTGCTTGTCATCTAAGGGAGGGGGCGGGGAAAAGGAGGATAAAATTTGGAACACAAGGCTATGCAAGGGATCATTGTTGAAAAATTATCCATCCATATGTTTTGAAAATAAAAAGCTTAAATAAAAAAAATACATGCAAAGAAAGATAGTTTTCAACATTTACCCTTGGCAAAACTTTGTGTTCAAAATTTTTCTCCCTCTCTTCCCCCCTCCCCTCCAGACAGTAATCCAATATAAGTTAAAGATGTGCAAGAAATAGCAGAATCTTATGAAACCTTTTAGAACATACTGCCGAGCAACTTTAAGTCAACAAAAATAAGCCCCAAGTATTCTAAGCTCTATACTGTGTAAGTAGGAATAACTGTTGGATAAAATGTGAGATTATTGTCTAATAGGAGAAAAGCCTAAAGATGGACATCTGGGAGGGGAAGAGAGGAGGGAAATGGAGAAATAACATATAGCAATTGGGAACTTCTAGCATGGCATTCTAAGGGAGTCAAGTGGTTTGGCTATGAAGACATTTTGTGTGCATTTGACAAATGACACTTTCACTGCATGTGGGAAAGAACAGTTCTTTTGTATTAAAACTCCTCTCCCTGAAAACTCAGATGAGCAGCTAATGTTGCAAAACAAAACTAAAAGTCCTTTAAAGGTCAACAGTTTATAAGTCAATAGCATTTCATCCTCATAGCTGATCTGGGAATCATGCGCCCTGAAGGGTGAGGGACAAGGGAGGCAAGAGTTTCTGTTTGCATTTGGATTGACTCTCTTATATTCTGTTTGTGGCTTTCCCCATCAAGCAGGCAGATACTGTCATAACTATCTTAGTTCCCTTCCACAAGGTTTTCAGAAAGAGCATAGATTTTGGCTCCAATTATTCTGGTTATCAACACAACATACCTGACATTATTTTTATCCTCTTGGGACAGACTCCCAGTTTTTACTGTCATAGTGAATGCATCCTCACTGCATGGTGTAAATTAAATCCATAACTGCCAAATTCAATCAGCAATCTTTGTAATAGCAAAGGGTAAGTGTGCACAAGAATGGATGAATGGCTAAACAAATTGCCTTATAGGAATGCAACAGAATATCTCTGTACTTGATACAATGAATAGAGAACCAGTCTCAGAAGCAGGACCATCTAGATCCAAGTCTTGCCTCTTACCTACCCTGGCTATGTGACCTTGTCAAGTCATTAAATTTCAGGTAATTCTCTAGGTTTGAGGCTCCACGTTATAGAATAATCACCAATCTTCATTAGTGGTTGGATTGTTCTCACTGGGAATCCTCAGTACCAATGAAATTACAAGTTTAGGGAAGAAATGACTGTACTATACAGAATGACAAAAAACAATGTAGTATAGTCGGAAAAGGAATGGTCTTGGAGGAAAACCCAGATTTCAGTCCTGCCTCTGAAACATACTAGGAACATGGATGAGTCACCCAGCATCTCATCCCATATAGGCTGAACCAAGACTATTATAATTAATGCTCTGCATTGTCTATACTGATGAAGTAAGAAAATTGTGCTTTTAAAAAAATAGAGATTACTGAAAAGATAATGGGGAAGGCTATATATAAAATGATTCAGGGTAAAGAAAGTAGAGCCACAAGAACAATATACACAATTAGAAAACTCTGTTCATGAAAACATTAAGTGGCAACAAAACTCAGATTTTTTAAAAAAACTGGATTAAGTAATCGATACATTAAAATTGCATTTATAAAGTATAGATCTATACTCTCCGTCCACTTCCTTTTTTTGGCAAGGCAAATTGGGGTTGTGACATGTCCAGGAAGTGTCTGAGGTTGGATTTGAACTCCTGATTCCAGAGCCAATGTTCTATCAACTGTCTATGCCTCTAGCCCCAAAACCTTTAAAAGTAAAATAAAAAATTTTTAAAAGGAAAGCTACTACAATATAAAGCAGAATAACTTTTTAATTGTAAAATCCCTTTCTAGATTATTTCACCCCACTCTCAATTGTTAATTCCTACTCCCAGTTTAGATTCTTTTTTGTTGTTGTTATTGTTATACATGTTAAAATATATGGTAAATCCAATATGTATAAAACATATTCATACAATTCTCTTGCTGGAAAAGAAAAATCGCATCAAAAAGGAAAGAAAATGAATAAGAAAACAAAATGCAAACGAACAACAACAAAAAGAGTAAGAATGCTAAGTTATGATCCACATTCGGTTCTCACAGTCCTCTCTTTGGATGTAGATGGCTCTCTTTGTTATAAGATCAGTGGAGCTGGCATCAATCATCCCATTGTTGCAGAGAGCCATGTCCATCAAAATTGATCATTGTATAATCTTATTGTTGCCCTGTACAATGATCTCCTGGTTTTGCTCATTTCACTTTGCATCAGTTCATGTAAGTCTCTCCAGGCATCATCTTCCTGACTGCTTCTTATAAAACAATAATATTCCACAACATTCATATACCGTAACGTATTCAACCATTCCCCAATTGATGGGCATCCACTCAGTTTCTAGTTTCTAGCCACTACAAAAAAGGGCTGCTACAAACATTTTTGCACATGTGGGTCCCTTTCCCTCCTTTATGATCTCTTTGGCATATAGACCCAATAGAAACCCAGTTTAGCTTCTTCAGAAAGCAACTGATGATCCTCAGGGATAACTTTGGAGGTAGTTTCTCCTCCTACTATTATCTCTTGAGTCCACACTTATATGCTTCCCCTTAATAATCAGATAGTAGATTTAGTTGATTTTTAGCAAAGACATTTATTAACATTTCCATCTTGGAATACTAATTCACCTAATATCAAAAAAGAAGAAATAGAGGTTCTTGAATACATAGGGCTGTATAGGAGATAAGGTGATTATCCTTCTGGACCTGAATCTCAGATGCAGTGTAGAAATCCCCACCCTTCAAATTCAGAAAGAAAGAAAAAAGAGGGGCATGTGGCCCCATTTTTTTTTTTTTATCTCTACTGAATTCCAGCTCAGCTGCCACTTCATCTCACAGTGAAAATCTCTGTGCATAGTTAAAAATAGGCTCCCTAAAGTTCCCGGCACTGAATGGAAAACAGAAAGATCATGTGTGGATGCTCTACACAATCCACCAGAAAAGGCAAATCTGATCATGTTCCATATTGTGTTACACCTTTATGCACATTTTATTGTTATTTTTTAATAATGATAACTTTTTATTTTCCAAAATACATGCAAAGATAGTTCTCAACATTCTTCCTTGCAAAAACCCATATTCCTAATTTTTCTCCCTTTTTCTCCCCCTCCTCCCTTCCCTAAACAGCAAGTATCCAATATAAGTTAAACATGTACAATGCTTCCAAACATATTTCTACATTTAGCATGCGTCACAAGAAGAATTAGATGAAAAAGGAAAAAATGAAAAAGAAAAAATAAGCAAGCAACAACAAAAAAGGTGAATATATTATACTGTGATCCACATCCAGACCCCATATTCTTCACTAGATGCAGATGACTCCATCACAAGACTATTGGAATTTATGCAATTTTATTCAACTGTTCTGGGAGGATGGTGCTTTGTGGAAGATTTGACTGGAAATACTTTGAGGGTTTACATAATGTGTTGAAACAAAAATAATCTGTATTTGCATTTCACAGATTTTATTATCAGCTTTAGTCTTTTAATTTAAAAATATGCTTGGAAATCTTTCATTTCATTAAAGATCCATTTTATTCTTATAGGATTTTTTCAGTTTTGCCTGGTAAATTATTCTTTGTTGTAAGCCTTTCTTTTTTGTCTTTTGGAATTTCATATTTTATGCTCTCCAATCTTTATATTGATAGCTACTAAATCTTACATGATCCTGAGTCTGGTACTTGAACTCTTTTTTTATTAATTTTTTTTGGGGGGTACCTGAATGCTTTCTGACTGTTCACAATATTTTTTTCCCTTAATTTCAAAGCTCTGGATTTTGGCTATCATAATAAATTTAATAAAGAATTTTAGAAGGTAACAAATGGATCCTTTCTATTTTCATATTTTTATATATAGGTAGTTTTGATTTATGATTTCTTGAAATGACAATTTCTTGCCATGTTTTTCTACTAGTCCAATGATTTCTTAGATTATCTCTCTTTGACCCAGAGTCAAGGTTTAATCAAATTTAGGTTAATGTCTAGATCAGTTATATTTTCTTCCTATTTTTTCAGTCTTTTCATTCTATATTTGTATTTCTTGTCATACAGAGTCCTTGATTTCTGTTTGAACATACTAATGTTCAGGGAATCTATTACTTGCATAGTAATAATATTTTATTCTAATTATTTCTTCTAGAGTTTTAATTTAATTTACAATATTCTATTAAAAATCCCTCCAACTTGATAGATATTTGAAGACCACACAAGTTATTAAAAATATTTCCTTTCTTTATAAAATTCTAATAGAACTTTGTGGCTAAGTTATAAGAGCCTTGAGGCTATGCCTATAGTCACTGTGGAGTTATTCTATTTCTCTAGCCTTGTGTCCAGATTCCATTAATAAATAATATTTCTTTGTTTTCAGTTTATTCTTCTGTTTACTCCCATTTCTAACTTTACTTCCTAAATTAGGATTTCATGATAGAATCAGGCTGTGACTAATCCTGCACACTTGAATGGGATGGTGAGCCCTTGTTCAATGCTGATTTATACAGGTTAGGTTGCTGTCGGTTCTTATCCCTTCTGCTAGTGTCTTTTATATTCAAACGGCTGACAGATCCCCGGCTCACCACTGGGTCCAGAGTGTTCAGCTCTTTCAAGGCAATCAGGGAAAATGCATTTCAACCTGTTGTAAACTTCAGAGAACCTAAGGCCTGACTGATGCTCTCTAGGGTGGAGCTTTATTGCCGCCTGTCCCCATCTTTGGTCATAGAGCTCCTCAGGTACTGAACTATCATGGGTCCTTATGACTAGAACACTCCAGTCGTGTTCCAAGTTCTTATGTTTGTAAGGTGCTTGATTGCCCTTTGGCTTCCTATCTAGAGTATTTTTTGGCTGATTGAAGGCAACTGTGATTGCCTTGCGCTGAATACTTTGGCTAGTCCCCTTCTTAAGTGCTATATTATTCTCTCTGCTTATGGTAACTTGCTCTTATCTACAGGTATGATTTCAATATACTTTCACTGTATTGGGGACTTTCAAATGGAATCAGTTATCTTCTCTTCCTCTCCTCTTATCCCAGTTGCACTAGAGCAGGTCATATGTCTCTCACCTTTTTATGGAAATCCAAACTTCTTCCCTGCTCTCTTGTCACTAATCACACCAGACAAGGATTTAGTATTTTCCTCTATGTAAAAGAGAATAAAACAATAGAAATGAGAGGAGAGTTAGCAAATGCCAAATATTGGTTCATAAGAAGCCAGGAACTCATACTTCTGGCTAACAAGGTATAGAAAAAAGCATACATGAGAGATGTTATAAAAGTAAAATTGACAGATATTGTCTACAGATTTGTGTGATAAAGGTGAAAAGTCAAGGATATCACCTAGATGGAGACTGGAAGGTTAGTGGTATTCTTAACAGTATAAAAGGGAAATTAGGAAGAGGACAAGGTTTGAGAGGAAAGATAATGAATTTAATTTTGAATGTGTTGAATTTAAAGATATCTGTGAGATATCCAATTAGAGGTGCCCAATAGTCATTTTAAGATGTGAGAAATGGAAGTCAGCAGAGGTTAGGATTGCACAAGTAGATTTGAGAATCATCAGCATAAGGGCATAAAGAAAATCTCATTTACATGAAGTTAGGGTCCCTCCAACTTGATGGATATTTGAAGACCACACAAGTAGTCTTGTCCTGCTGAACAGACACATTTCTATTTGGCGATGAGGGGGACAGAACCTATAGAAACTAAATGCCACTGTATCCTTGTTGTATTCCTTTACTGCATCAAGGCTAAATAAACCTTACTGTCTTACAATTGTTTCATTTCATCTGAAAATAAGAACATCTGATTTTTCTCTCCCAACATGATTCATAAAATAATGTATATTAAAAATAAAAAATTACAAAAAATAAAAACAAAATAAGACCATATTGGTATTAGGCTTGTCTTAGTATTTGGTGTGGTCATTATTTAGATCAATTTACATGATGGTTGGGCTGGGGGAAGGGCACCACAAATATGGAAGGTACAATGACTAGATGGCTAGACATCATCTGTTGGAACCTCTTAGCAAAAGCCCTTCAGTTATATATATATAAATATAAATATATATATAAATATGGAATTCTCTCAATGGGATCCACTTTGTAGGTGCTATTCTGAAGAAAGCAATGCAGCATTCCCTAGTTGGGTCCCTGTCGGTTCTTACCCCTTCTGCTAATGTTTTTTTATATTCAAATAGCTGACGGATCCTAGGCTCACCACTATTTTCTGGGTGCAGAATGCTCAGCTCTTCAAGGCAATCAGGGGAAATGCATTTCCCCTTCATCCTTTTGGTGATCATCCTTCAGAAAGTGAACAGCCCACATAATACAACTAAAGAAAGAGATCTTAGTTTTTTGGACTAGCTAATAGGAGAGGAGGGACAACTAAATAGAATTGGTGGCCTTCCAAATGAAGGAATCTTCTCTTTCATAGGAGTGGGGAATGATAGCCCCAGCCAAAAACTTACCTTATAGTGCCTAATCAGGTTCCATCTTAGAAGTTTCAGTTCTACCTCATCTTGCCAAGATCAAAGCCACCTGATAAGAAAATAAGAGAGTTAGTGGAGAAGACACTTGGGAACTTCCTCTCCTGATAAAATAAACAAACAAATAAATAAAGGCTCTAGATATCTCATTGCTGCTCCTGGGAGAAAGATATTTCCTTCCCAGAAGGAGTAGGGAGATGGTGATCTTTACCACCAAGAAAGGGGCAATTAAATCACAATTTTTGACTGAACCCCACTAAAAGGGCTTCAGATTTTAGCTATGGGTCTTCCCCCACTATACATTTATACAATATGAACCAATCAACAATTGGTGCAATTTTGGGCAGCTAGATGGTGCAGTGGATTGAGCACTGGCCCTAGAGTTAGGAGGACCTGACTCCAAATGCAGCCTCAAACACTTAACACTTCCTAGCTGTGTGACTTTGGGCAAGTCACTTAATTCAAATTGCTTTGCTAAAAAAAAAAAAAAAAAAAGGTAAAATTTGATCAGGATGTCAGGAGAGTTATGGCTTGAGCAAATATGGTTGTCAGTATGAAAAGGTGTTCTGGAAATGAAGGGAGGGGTCACAGAGCCTGACACCAAAAGGTGAAATTGATTACCTAGCAAAGATACCAAATGAATAGGTGTGGCTCCTAAAAAAATGGAGTTTAAAAACAAAACAAACAACAATAAAAAACAATTGATAGCCAGCTTATGGGAATGCTAGTAAAACTGTACAGGGAAATTCAACACCAGGGCAATAGGAGCCCATGACTCCACACAAGTCTAAAGCATCCCTTTAAAACCCCTGCCCCAATTGCATCATACAAAGGTCACAAGAGGCAGACAATGAAGGGAAGAGTTATTATGGGCTTTTGTGATTCAGTATCTGTTGAAGTCCTTTAGCAACCTTTATGCAGGTTACTCAGGATAAGGCTAAAGGAAAAAGATTAGAGTTACCTGAATCAGCCCATGTCCAAACAATATCAAGTCTGAGGGTAGGATGAAAGATATTTCTTTTCTAATGAAGGAAGGGAAGTTTTACCAGCAGTCTTGAGCTACATGTGAGTGAAGTTAGCAACTGATAGCTTATGGTGGGTAACAAGAAACAAAGTCATCAGTTTCATAATAATTACATCAAAGCTACCTGAACTCTCTCATACAGCTGGGAGAACAAAATTGTTGCAAAGCCCTCTCTGATTTCTCTTCTTAAGGTAGATGGAGCAGCAGAGAGCAGTTAAGTGGTGCTGAATCAGAGCAAATATGTATCACTGAAGCTCTTGGCCAATAAAATCAATTGTGTCTCCCATCAATCAGTAACCACTTAATAAAAGTCTGACACCTGACTCCTTTTAACTGTTGCAATTCCAATAGAGCTGCTTTTCAGTATTCACCCTCCCACCTGCCCCTGTCATCAATTCTTCCCAGATTCCAAGGTTAAGTTCTTCCCTCAGATTCCTATTATCTTCAATGGCTTAAATGAGAGTCTCCTGATTCTCAGTAAATCACTTTTCACTTTTAAAAAGAATGGTAATTCTCCAAATTTCCCTTATGACAAATGTTCCATTGTAAGTCCTTTATACAGTTCTCCAGCACTTTGGTATTCTTGAAACTGGGCTGTGTTCCTTTACACTCATATTTCCTCACTTTTCAATAAATAAAAACTGTCTGTAACATCAAGTTATTCCCAAACAAGCAAGACATTATTCTACATTGTTCACAAGAGGATTTGAGTTTTTATATTTCTACTGAAATTTCATTTTCTACCCCAAACTGTCTAAAAGCATGTGAAAGCAGTGTTTATTCATACACATGTTAGCAATTTTTATTAAAACAAGTTATTTTCCTATTTCTTTTATGTACTGAAATGTTTATAACAATGTCATTGTTACATATTTTAACACTTGATAAGAAAATATTGACAAAAAATAGGTTTTTTTTCCTGTTCTATCACTAACTACCAAAAAAAAAAAAAAAAGCTAGATATTTTACATCACTAACATACTTTACGGTACATCAACGCAACATAAAATTTTCTCATTCTAGACAATCAATATATAGAGTCTTTTAAAAGTCTGAGTACAGTTTTAACTTTAATAGTTTAAAGCTGCACTCAGACTTTGGGGAAACCTCATATAAGTGAAAGTATTTCCATTTATGATCATCATCATACATACATAATTATGTCAACAAAAATACAATCAAATGTAAAATTATTTATATGCAAGTGTAGCAATAATAACATTTTATCAATTCAATAAAACCCATATGGCATAAAATAGATCAAAAATGATTTTATACCAATATGTATCACATATATGCCATTATAGAATATGCTTAGCTTTATGAGTAAAATTATTTCTTCAGGTTTTCCCTGGTGCATCATATGTATAAGCCTAACAACTAGTTTAATATTTTTTATAGTCTTTACCTTAATTTCTAAATAGTCCTCTTCAAGAAAGACAACAGATTTTTATGTTTTTTTAATCAATATTATGTAATGATAACTCTAAGCTCCCAAATAATTTAGACTTCTTGTTAGAGTCCTCTATTGTTAATTCTGTTTTCTCTATGAGTTTTATATCTGAGTAAAATTAGATTACTTTGGGGTTTAATCCTCTATCGTTTTCTTCAGTATTTCCATTCTTCTTTGAGATACATGTTGTAGAATTAAATAATCCTTTAGTGGGTACCAGCATGCAATTAAATCACAAACAAATGAATTGGAGTCTTCTGTAGTTCTAAAAGCATTTTTCCCCCACAGCAATATTTTTCTTAGGTCTCATTGATTTTGATCTAATTGATTTTCAATAGCCTTTGATTTCTGCAGCAATATAACAGCTTCTTCTAAAATATTTCTTGGATACCTGGTTACATTTTTTTTCCTGCCCACAATTTTCTATTTATTCTTCTCACTGTTGAGATTATTCCAATTGATTCCTAAGTTTCTCCTACACTTCATGAACAACAAAGACTTTTGCAAAGCTTTGTGATTTTTAACTCCTAGGAAACCAACTAGGGCCTCATGCAGTCTCTTTTGCAACCCTAGTTACATGGGCAGCAGCTTCTTTCCAATCGAAAGACAATTTTCCTTTTCAGTGTGTGTTATATGCACATATAAACAGGTAATCCACATTGTGACAAACAATGATTCATTTTTTCTGATGCTATCTTAGTAATGGTGTTCCTATAATCAACTACTCATGCCTTGAGTATGAAGTAATTTTTACTGTTTTCATATGTCCATTTTTAAAAAATTGACTTTTTAGAATTCAACATCTTATATGCCAAAACTACCTTTCTTTTGTTATTATGTACATGACTTTTATGTCTAGTCAAGCCACAGTTAAAACAAAAGATAAATTTCTTATTCCATCATTCCTTACCAGTGATTTTTCTATTTATAAATTTGGATCTCTGTTATCTTGCTCTTGGTTTCAATAATTGTAATAGTCTGGTGAGATGCTATGTCTATGAATAGAGCTTTCATATATTTCTTTTCAAAAAATCTCCTCAATCTGAACTGCCCTCTTCCCGCCTCAGGCACTTGTGGTTAAGTGACTTGCCCAGGGTTACACAGCTAGGAAGTGTTAACTGTCTGAGATCAAATTTGAACTCAGGTCCTCCAGATTCAGGGCTGGCTAGTGCTTTATCTACTATGCCACCTAGCTGCCCCAGAACTGCCTTCTTTCTTGATTTCTATCATCTACACAGGAATTAACATACCGAAATTTGTATTTGTTGCATTTTTATCAAATTCAAATTAAGGAATTATTTTCAATAAATCATCAAAATTTGATATATTTTTTTTATGATCAAGTTCAATTAAGTATCTCTTCAAGGCTTGGAAATATATCCTGCAATACTTGTTGTAATCCACTAGTATTATAGCTTCTTCAGATTTAATATACATGCCTTGGTACTTTCTCAGGGCCAGGTCTGTTTTATCTATCTCTTAGAGTTCAAGAATATTGGGTGTCTCTTTTCTAATATTATTGCTGCCTTGAAGTCCCACAAACTGTGTTTTCCTATTATTAATGGCCTATGGCTAATACCACAATTCTGTTTCACTACTTAACATCAATTAGTTTTTGAAAAAATATATTTTCTTCAAAGATATCATAAAAATAAATGTTCAAATATTTCTTTTAACAATTGTAGGGCAAAATCTCCTCTCCCTTATCTTGTCTCTGAGGGCAAGGAGTGATATAATGGGTTTATAGCTTAACCCACTGCTTACACAGCATTCATTGGTACCATCAAATTCATTTTTAGATACAGTGCCAGGAGAATCTTTCCACTGGGCTCTTAAGATCTCAAAGATCACTCCTTATTCCTCAAGACTTATGCTGTGCTGGATATAAAACTCAAGCTTGAATTCAGGTTGCTGGATTACTGTGGTTCACTGTACTGAACTTTTGAGTTTTCCAACTTTCACCAAGAATGGAGAACAAAAAATAAAAAAGGCAGAAGGGAAAAGGCCCTAAAGTTCCTCCCCATATAGTATGGTCCCTCATCAGATCCATGAGTGAGTCACTGAATGAAGCAAATAAAGCACTTCTCTACATCTATTCCACCAACAATGCATTAGTGTGTTCCAATTTTCCCATATCCCTCCAACATTTTTCATTTTCCTTTACTGTCATATTAGCCAATATAATAGCTATGAGGTATGGGGGGACTTTCAAACTTTCTACTAGTACCTTTTTTTCTCTACTTCAAGTATTTTCTTCACTGTTACAATGTTTAATTACTTTGTTTTTTTGATTGTTAAAATTAATTTTCATTTTTAAATAATTTAAAAGCATTTGTTTTGTTTCCTGCCCATCTCCACTTACTATCCATTGAGAAAGAAAAACAGTAAACAAAAAAACCAACCCTTTGTAATAAGCATAGTCAAGCCCAACAAATTTCCACATTAGTCATGTCTAAAAACATGTCTCATTCCATATATAACCCAAATATTCATTCCATGTTTCCTTCTCAAAGGGTCATGGTTCCTTCCCAGGTAAAAATCCTAACTTAGGTTTTATGGTTCCTCTGTGATGTTATGTTTTATAGAGTGGGAAAGTCTATTAACATTTGAAGCTATTGTTTCAAGTGGTTTTTTCCTTTAATTTCAATAATTTTCTCCAAATATTCTATGATCAATTAATATATTTTATCTGATCAGTTAATATATATGCATATGTATGTTTAATATATATTTAAATGCTTTCTCTTTCTATGTAATGTTTTATATTAAATTCTAATCACAATCCTGTCCTACCAGTAATTTTAGAATAGTCTACATTCTCGTGTAATTTATGGGAAAAAGATCTTTTTTTTTCACACTAGTTTAATATGTCAAACTTTTCTACGTTTTCAATAGCATTTTGTAAAATGCCTTCAATAATGTTTTCTTAATTGTGTGTGGGGATAAGGGATCTTAATTGTGGGTAGGGATAAGGGAAAGGAACTTAGGACTCAAAAAATTTAAAAACAAATGTAAAATAAAATTTTTGTTTTGAATGTAACTGGGGGAAAATACTAAATAAATAAAATTTAAAATGCCTTCAATAGATTTATCACTTAAGTTTTCATCCTTTAGCTGATCTTCTACATGCTTTATCTGCATGCTAAGAATCAATTACATCTGAATTAATTATATTAACATTAACAATAAAAAAAGGGACTAGCATTTTTATAGAGCTTTAAGGTTTGCACAGTAATTTACATTATATCATCTCAGTTGGTTCACAACAACCATATGATATAGATGCTATTGTAATTTCTATTTTTCATATAGGAAAATAAAAAATAGTATGCTTTGATCTGCTTTCAGACTTCATCAGTTCTCTCTCTGGAGATGGGTATCATTTTTCATTATAAGTCCTTTGAATTGTCTTGGATCACTGTATTGCCAAATAGCTAAGTCATTCATAGTTGATCATTGTACAACGTTGCTATTGTTCTGTACAATGTTCTCCTGGTTCTACTCATTTCACTTTGCATCAGATGTTCATGTAAGTCTTTCCAGGTTTTTCTGAAAGCATCCTACTTTTTTATAGCACAATAGTATTCCATATACCATAATCATATATCATAACTTATTCAGCCATTCCCCAATTAATGGGTATTCTAATTTCTAATTCTTTGACATGACAAAAAGAGCTGCTATAAATATTTTTGTACAAATAGGTCCTTTTTTTGTTTTTGGATCTCTTTGGGATACACCTAATAGTGATATTGCTGGATAAAAAGATATGTACGGTTTGATTGCCCTTTGGGCATAATTCTAAATTGCTCTTCAGAATTTTTTAACTAGTTCACAACTCCACCAACAATTCAGTAGTGTCCCAATTTTTCCACATCCCCTCAGATATTTATTATTTTTTTTTCATCATATTAGCCAATCTTATAGGTGTGAAATGATACCTCAGAGTTGTTTTAATTTGCATTTCTCTAATCAATAGTGAGTTAGAACATTGTTATGTAACTATAGATAGCTTTGATTTCTTCATCTGAAAACTGACTGTTCATATCTTTTAACCCATTTGTCAGCTGGAAAATGACTTGTATTCTTATAAATTTGATTCAGTTCTCTATATAGTTGAGAAATAAGGTCTTAGGGCAACTAGGTGGTGCAATGGATAGAGCACCAGCCCTGATGTCAGGAGGACCAGAGTTCAAATGTGGCCTCAGACCCTTAATATTTCCTAGCTGTGTGATCCTGGGTAAGTCACTTAACCCTAATTGCCTCAGCAAAAATAAAGCAAAACAAAACAAAACAAATATATTCTTTGTAATAATTCTTTAAATTTACTATCCCCCTTTAAAAGGACATTTAGAAAGTATCATCTCAATGTAAATGGCAGTTTTCTTTAAGTAAAACTCCTCAGACTACTTACCTATCTTTGGGTTATACAGATCTTAATAGCAGAGCTGATATATATTCATTCACTCAGATGCTATCTAACAATATGAAGCTCACAGCAATAAAGCTCAGGAGAACATAACAGTCGTAAAGGCCCTTTGCTTTTTTTTCTTAAGCCAGAAGGGACAACAAAGAGCAGCAGGTGCTTAGGAAGATGCTCCACTTCTCCAACTCAAGGTGATGCTAAAAATGCTTGACTAATGAAACCATCTGTGTTTCCCACCAATCAGGAAACACTTAACAGAAGACCATCAGCTAACTCCCCTGAATGGTGCAATTTTAACTGAACTTCCCCTCATTATCTTCAGACTCTTCCCTCCTCTCTCCTTCCTCTTCCTGTCTTATAATCAGTTCCTATGAGTTAGGGGCTTAGATCTCCTAACACATCAGTTTTCCCAAATGCCCTTACCAATTGATTGGGCGGGGAGGGAAGAATGTTTTGCAATATTTATATCACTTCTCACTTAATTTTAAATCATAACACAGGAATATGCAAATATAACCATAATCTTTGCACCTTTAAGTTTCCCACTCAGTCCTCTAATTCTTTGGTATCCTTGAAACTGTGTTTTTTATATTTTTTTGATTTTTCAATAAATAAAAGCTCTTTATCTCTCTATAGCATCATTATTCTTAGACAAGCAAAGCATCATTCTTTGTTGTTCTTAAAGGGGATCTGAATTTATGTTTATATCCCAACCTTCTCAGTTCCTATCTCAAAACTTTTTCATTATATAAATGTCAACAATTTTAACTTTTTATTTATATTTATTCATTTTTAATTTATTGCTTAGACAATTGGAAGTTAAGTGACTTGCCCAGGGTCATACAGTTAGGAAGTGTTAAGTGTCTGAGGTCATATTTGACCTTAGGTCCTCCTGACTTCAGGGCTGATGTTCTATCTACTGCATCATCTAGCTGCCCCCAACAATTTTTATTTTTAAAGAATTTTTTTCATACTTCTTTTATGTGTCAAAATATTAATGTATGACTATGGCAATGTTGTTTGTCAGGTGTCAACAAAAATACTTTTTCTGCCCTTTTCATCACTAATCTGTTCCATGGAAAAAGGGCTTTAAAAGGATAGTATACAATGGGGCAACTAGATGGTCTAGTGGATAGAGTGCCAGTCCTGAAGTCAGAAGAACCTGAGTTCAAATTTAATCTCATACTTGACACTTTCTGGCTGTGTGACCCTGGGTAAGTCATTTAAACCCCAATTGCCTCAGAAAAAAAAGGGAAAAAAAGGATAGTATACCTTAAAGAGTATTTTGACAAATCCTGTAGCCATTTAAAAAGATAGTTAAATGTGTCTATGCATTAAGTAGATCAGTCACAAAAAGAGGGTTTCTTAAATATGGTATGGATTGTTCAAAACGCATAAGCCCACACCATTATTATAATTACAACTATGAAAGTCCTTAAATTTCCTCCTTTTATAGATGATGAAACTGAGACCCAGGTACTCATTCAAGATTACCTATTCTATTCAGCAATAGGGTATCAAAGGTAGTGCAGGGGGGTAGTGATAGGCCTGGAAGTCAGGTAAATCTGAATTCCTATCGGGTCTCAGCTGCTTGCTAGCTGTGTAATCCTGGGCAAGTCACTTAAATCTTGGTTTGCCTCAGTTTTTCTCATCTGTAAAATAGGGATATAATAACACCTACCCTACCCTTCCAGTGTTTTTATGAAGGTTCAAATGAGATAGTTGTGAAGTGCTTGGCAGAATGCCCAGCACACAGTAAGTACTATATGAGTGTTTTAAAAATTATTAACAGAAGGGGGTAAAGTAGGAGGTTCTAGTTCTGTAATATTGTTGTTGCTCAGTCATGTCTGACTCCATTTGGGGTTTTCTTGGCAAAGATATCAAGAGTGATTTACCATTTTCTTCTTCAGTTCATTTGATAAATGAAAAAAACTTAGGCAAACATTTCAGTGACTTACCCAGGATCAGCAGTTTTCCTGATTTTTCAGGTTTGTCACTCTTACCTATTTTGACACCTGGCTATCCTTGGAATAAGATGACCTGGGTTCAAAATCAGCTTGATAGTGGCAGTGAGATGCAGGATATGTCACATAGCCTCCTATACTTCCATTTTATCATCTTGTAAAAAGGAGCAGAGGGATCACTCACTTAAACCCAGGTTATTTTTCACTCACACTCATTCTCTTAAAGCCAGTTTTTGTCAAGGTCTCTCTTTTCTCTCTGTCACATTTCTATATATGCTCCCTCCTTCTCTCCCCTGTCATTATTATGCAGAACAAGGCCTCAGCATCTCCTGCGTTCTATAATAATAGTTTATTTTTCAAAATACATGCAAAGATAAGTTTTCAACATTGACCCTTGCAAAACCTTGCGTTCCAATTTTTTTTTCCCTCTCCCCTCCCCTAGATAAGGAGTAATCCAATATAGGTTAAATGTTGTACTTTCTTGCTGGCTCTCCCACAAACTCCATGGAAGATACATAGTCCTGCTTGGCTTTTACAGCCCTTCCTAACTTTCTCCCTTTTCCAGTCTTCTATGCATTCGGGTGAGCTTGCCTCTTTGCAGTAGCTCCTGGCACAGGACACTCCATCAGCCCACTGAATTTCCTCTGCTTATCCCCAAGTCTCAGTACTCTCCTTTTCTAGTTCTCCATACTCGGAGACTATCTCCATTTAAACTAAACATCTCTTGTTTGTATATAGTTATTTCCATGTTGTCTCTCTGATTAGACTGAGCCAGATTTGTTTTGTTTTGCCTTTGTTTCACCAGCATTTGGGCAAGTGCCTAGTACATAGCAGGCACTTTATAAATGCTTTTTCTGACTTACTACATGGCCTCTGAAGTACTTTTCAAATTCAAGGTGCTTAATAAATGTTTGTTCCTGACAAATTACTAGATGGCCTCTTAAATCTCTTCCAAATTCTAGGTGCTTAATAAATGCTCGTTTTCTGACTTAGTGGATGGCCTCTAAAGTCGCAAATTCTAGATGGCAGATTCTAGCACGCTTTCTTACTGCTCTCCTGCTCTAGAGGGCTGGGAACCTTCCGAGGGACGATCAGAGAAGCCTCCCTCTGCCTCTGCCTCCATTTCTCTCCCCACCAGCAGGGCGATGGGGCAAGGGCTCGGTTTTGCCGGGTCCAGCGAGCAGCCGAGCTGAACGGTGTAGCATCGCACGGCGGCCACCAGAGGGTGCCGAGGCGCGCCCTGCCCGCCTCTCGCTACCATTCCTCGGTCCAGGCGGGGCACGCAGCGAGCTCTGCAGCTCCGGGCTCCCCGCCCATCTGCGGTGACGCGGCGGGCCGACCGAATCCCAGGAACAGCCATTCATGCTTCAGAGAGAAGGGGCTCTGAGGCGGTGCGCGCGCACCCCCCCCGCAGGTACGCCTACACGTCTGGTTCCCCAAGAGCTCAGTGGCTAAAGGCCCCTTTTAGCTAAAGGTGGACTTGCGTTCCCCGAGCACCGGGCTGCAAGCACGACTTAGACCCAGAGAGGCACTTGCCGAGGCCAGATAGGGGGCCCCATTCCGGCTTCTTTGTCAAGCACACACGTAGCCTGCCTACTCTCTTTTCCTAATGCGGCGATGGCCCACAAAAAGTACTCTCCGAGTCCGGAGACGCCAACAGGGCCAGAAAAAATGCCCTGATTCGCGTGTCACAACATCGGAGTTCGAATCTTCGCCCTGCTCGGACCCTCGCTCTACTCTTAAAACTGACCTCGGGAAACTTTTGTTCCTGGAGAATAATACGCACTCTCTCTTGTCCCCCGCACCCGCAACTCTCCTTTCATGCTCCAGCTCCCGGTCTGGGGAGGAGTTAGGGGTAGCAGGGCGGAGACCCAAGGGGGAGAGGCGGGGTCCGGCGTAGGAGGCGGAAGCTGAGGGAACTGAGGCTGTCGGGGATCGGACTTCTCCGGAAAGAACTGTGGAATTTTAGGTTTTTGAAAAGTACTGGAGGTTAGCGATTACCTAGCTGAGATCTCTCGTGTTACCCATGAGGAAACTGAGGCCCGAGGGGAAGTGATTGACCCCAAAGTTACAGGTAACAATCAGCAGAGTCGGGAATTCGAACTCACTTCTTGGAACTTGCCAATCAAGTGTTTTTTACAGTGCGGGAAACCTGCATTTAGAGGCGGCTTCAGGGTGGGGGGATCGAGATTGAGACACTTTGGGATCCTCCTTCGCCGGGAGGGGTGGGTGAAGGAAGGATAGGCGAACTGAGGGTCCCAGAGAGAAGGAAATAGGGAAAAGGAGCCGACAGGACCGGAGGGAGGTCTGGGAAGGGTAGGATGACTTTAAGGAGGAATCCTCGGGGTGCAAGCAGCTGAGAAAACGTGCTTGAGAAGCTCCGGGCAGGATGGCCGAGTAACTCGGGCTCTGGTTTCTCCTCGTCTGTCTCCCACCATTCTTCTCTTCCCAGGTGAAGTGCCTCCTTCACTAGCAGTTGTGGTGGAAAACCTCTCCATTCCTCTCCAGACCTGCATTTGGGGGTTTCTCCAAGGCCCCCTTCCATGGGCCAGACGGCCCTGGCAGGGGACAGTGGGACCAGCAGCACCCCGTCCCCAACCCCCTCGTATCAAGAGTTGTCTTTCCCGGAGGGATTGGAGGAGCTGCTCTCAGCACCCCCAGTAGACCTGAGTGTACAGCAGCTACATGGCTGGAACCCCAAGGACTGCTCCGAGAACATTGAGGTCAAGGAAGAAGGGCTGAGCTTTGAGCGAAGGCCCGTGGCTCAGAGTACCGATGGAGCCCGGGGCAAGAGGGGCTACTCCAGGGGCTTGCATGCCTGGGAGATCGGCTGGCCGCAGGAGCAGAGGGGCACCCATGCCGTGGTGGGCGTAGCCACGGCTCTAGCCCCACTGCAAGCGGACTGTTACTCGGCTTTGCTGGGCAGCAATGGGGAGTCATGGGGCTGGGACATTGGGCGGGGAAGGCTATACCACCAAAGCAAGGGAACTGGTGCCCCTAGATATCCCACAGGGCTGGGGGACGAACGTCTGGAGGTTCCTGAGAAACTGCTAGTGGTTTTGGATATGGAGGAAGGAACTCTGGGTTATGCCATTGGAAGTACCTACTTGGGGCCTGCCTTCCGAGGCCTTAAAGGAAGGACCCTCTACCCCGCTGTCAGTGCTGTGTGGGGGCAGTGCCAGGTCCGAATCCGCTACCTGGGGGAGAGGAGAGGTGAGAGGGGGGTGCTGGAATTTGTGGGGGTGGTTTGCATTTCCAGGTTAGATGTAGTAAGCCCTGAGGCTTAAGACAAACTAGAGAACTGAAACTCCCATTCGTTTTTTTTGTTTTGAGGGGGGGGATGTCGTCTGTCACAAGGATGGGGAGAGTAAACGGGGATAGACTAAAAGAGTTCAAAAGAGTTCGTGGGAATCACTGGAGGGAGGGAATGGAAAGGGAATAATACAAATTCTGAGGGAATTCCATTTGAATTCCCTAAAGCTGTCTTCAATTGATAAAAGTCACTGGGCATAACATGTAAGCCCCAGAAAAAAATAAAAGGTTTGGGACCTGGGAGGAGGAATGAATGTATTTGGTCTGATGGGGTGATCAAAAATAATACTAATTGATGGGTAGAGAGAGGTTTAGACAATAAGAACCCCATTTCCTCTTTTTTGAAAAAAAGCAGTAGTGGCAGTTACTTGCAGTGGTCTAACAACTCTCATCAGCAGTTCTGCCCAACTCTCCTCAGACCTGTATGGTTTATAGCCTCTGGAAATCCTCTCTAGCATACATCCAACACACTGGCCTTCAGCCCTAAGGTTGGATCACTTAAAACAAGGCTGGGCAAAGGGAACAGACAGAAAGACCCAAAGTGATCTCCTGTTGGTCACCCCTCAAGTAATCATCTTTCCCTTCTCACCCTGCAGCGGAACCTCACTCCCTTCTTCACCTGAGCCGCCTGTGTGTTCGAGACATTTTGGGGGAAGCACGGCTGGATGAGGTTTCTGCCCTACCTTTGCCCTCTGCCATGAAACGGTACCTGCTCTACCAGTGACTCCACCTTCTACAGACTTACCTATACCAGGGGCCCAGAGCCTCAGCCACAGCTTTGCCTGGAGCCTCTTTTTCTTAAATGATAATAACAATATTGTTACAGTTTTGTATTAGTTTCTAATTTCAGATTTCAGAATAGGGAGTGCATGATCAGCAAGGAGGATGTTTTGTTCCCCTATTCTGCTCAGAGCAAGACATTAGCACAAGCCTGGCATTCATTCATTCTTGTCATTCACCACCTGTCTCCCACTCCTAAGTCCCTCCCCCCACCCTTACTGACTGGAAAGTAAGATTCTTGCTAGAAACTGTGAAACAGGAAGTTGAAGCAAGAAGCCGGTTGTCAGCTACCCACCCCTTACTGGGACAGAACACCAAGCCACACCCTTTCCATTTTCAACCCAACCAATAAGAAACCATAAACATGATGTGCTTCCTTCAAATTTACAGTTAATGGAGAAAGGCCTGGTCCACTGGAGGAAGAACTAGGGAGCTGAGAACTGGAGCACACAGGGCATCTACAAGGTGGAAGGTGGTATAGATTGAAGTAGACCATGGGAGGTGGGGAATCAAAATCACAACCACATGGGAGGGGGAGGGGGTACACCGGACTTGTATAGCCTACACCTAGTCCAGGCTGGAGGCCTGCGGGGCCACGTGAAGGTCTCATTTTTTGGCTTGAATGATGTCCAGAAATTCAGGTTTAAGAGAAGCTCCACCCACCAGAAAGCCATCCACATCAGCCTGGCCGGCCAGTTCCTTACAATTGGCCCCAGTCACAGAGCCTGGGAACAAGTGAGAAAAGATTTAAGTCAGAAGGGTTGGAGAGTATCTGCTTCCATCCTCTCTCCACACCAAGAATCACATTTACTGACCTCCATAAATAATCCTGATTGCTTGTGATACAGGTTCTGAGACATGGGTCTTAAGCCAAGACCGAAGCTTCTCATGTACCTCTTGGGCCTAGAATAGAAAGATACCCAGACAGCTTTCAAATCTCTCCTTCCTAGAACTCTTAAAGGCAAAATAGGAAGGGGTGATCATTGCAATTTTCAAAGAAATCTTGCAGGGGTAAATAAAGATGTAATGAAAGGTCATTGATCTGGATTTTAACCCTAGTTTTGGCACTGTGTGACCCGAGATTGACCACCACACCTTTAGATGTCCATTTTTTTGTCCTATGAGGTTGGACTAGACAGTATCTCTTTTCCATCCCTGGAGTTCTATGATCCAAGAGGGTAGTAGTACACCAAATGTTCCCTTTTTGGGCTGGGGTCTTTTCTGAGTGTTTTGTTACCTGCTGGGGCGTAGCTGTCTTGCCAGTACCGATAGCCCAGACGGGTTCATAGGCTAGGACGACTTTGGACCAGTCCTTCACGTTATCTGTGGGGGCAGAGGAAATTCCCACTCATGGACTTGCAGTTAAAATCTTGCTAACTTCCAGTATTTGTTCTAAGCCCAGCCTTTTGCTTTTAAGGCCAGAAGGTGGCACAAGAGGGCAAGTAGTGCCTGCTACACTATTGGGCAGAGAAAAGTGGGATTGGCCAATAACCAATCCTATTTTCTTTCCCTGGGCTCAGTGGATCCCTGGGGAGAGAGCACCAGCATGGCCTCCTTCCTGCCACTCTTTTCAGGGTGTTTCAGTATCCTTAGAAGGGTTCCTCATCTTTAAACCGGCAGTTACCTGCAATGGCCTTGGTTTGGTCAAAAACAACCTTCTCAGTGATTCCAGCTTCCCTTTCATCCAGTTTCTCCCCAATACAAGCAATCACTCCCAGGCCTTCTGCCAGAGCATGGGCTACCTTCTGCCCAATGAGCTGCAGGGATAATTGGCATGTTGTTAAGAGACAACCATCCTTCTGTTCCCAAGGCCTACCCTTGTGTAGCCATCTCCCCCTACTACTCACCTCATCTGACTCCCCAAAGACGTGCCTCCTTTCCGAGTGTCCCAAGATCACCCAAGTGGCCCCACAATCCTTAATCATGGCAGGACTGAAAAAAAAAAAAAAAAAAAGCTCCAGCTCAATTGGGAGACATTTCAATCTGAGCCTCCTTCTCCATCCCCACCACCCAGGATGACTCATCAGCCTGGACCAGTCTGGTATCTCACCTGATCTCCCCAGTAAATGCACCCTTGGCCACTTTGTAGCAGTTCTGAGCAGCCACACAGATTTTTTGATCCAATTTCTGACGAACAAAGTCAAGATAGATGGAAGGAGGTGCACATACCACTTCTGGAGAGGGAAGAGTACAGGCCAATGAAGTCCTGTCCCAAACACCAAACCTCATAGGAAAGCTCCACTCGGCCCCTCTCTTGAAAACTTTTCTTCTTTGAATCAAATGAGAGGGCATGGCCTTTGTTTTTGGCAGAACAGGGAGGCTATCTTATCTGCTAATAAATTCTACTTGCAGGATATCTCTAAGCTCACTCGGGTTTCCCATTAAAATTCATGTGCCCAATCCCTTCATCTTCTGCCCTGCCTCTGCCCTGCCCCTGCCCTGCCCCCTCCTGCTCTTTAAGCAGGAGTAGCTCTGGTTACCCCCAAGGCTATTCTAGGAGCGGGTTCTCAGCATTCCCAGAGAGGCAACCCAGTCCTTTTCCCAAAATAGTTCCCACTATCCAAAGCGACATATGGGCATTCCAAGGGGAAATAGGGGGAGGGGGCTTCAAGAGGCAGAGAAGCTGTATATTAACCAATTAACCAGCCCTTTTCCCAAAATAGTTCCCCCTATCCGAAGCGACATATGGGCATTCCAAGGGGAAATGGGGGGAGGAGGCTTCGAGGGGCTCGAAGAAGCTGTATTAACCAATTAAAAGAACTAGGAAGGGGGCTGCTAAAACCTGTTCTTGCAGAGATCTGGTCACTCAAGACCTTATCGGGGATGGAGGGAGAACAGGATTGTAGCAAAGAGGGAGACGATGGTGGCTTCTCCCAACTTGTGGCCTGAAAGAGGTCTGTCTTGCCCCAGGGTTGCCCTTTAGCCCAGGCTGGCAAGGAAGACTAGCGGCATCCGAGCAGCTCCAGCAGCCTCCGGGCTTTGGACCAGGCGCCGGCCACGTGCCCGGCCAGACCGCACCCGCAGCTACGTGCAGCCCCGCACAGCGCACCCGGGAGGGGGGAGCGAAGCTCCTTGGGCCCCATTTCGCGGAGTCATTCTCCTGCAGCTACCCCGAGGAGAGGAGAGCAGAGACCCAACCCCTTTCCCCTTCCTCCCCCCCACCCCCCACCAGAGACTATGTCCCCAGCCAACATTCATAGAGCCTCGCCTTCTACCCTCTTCGCGATGAATGAGAATGTCCCCAGGGGCTCCGCGCAGCCCCGCGCGGCCCGCCTCATCCCGCTCCCAGGCCAGGGAAAGGATGGAAGGGGGCGTGAGGAGGAATGCCTCGGACCTCGCAGATCCACGGACCCGCGCCCCCGCGCTCACCGGTGTTGGGGGGCACCTTGGCCCCGTTGAGCGAAGTGATGAGCTCCCCCACAGACTTCTTGTCCCCATTCATCTTCCAATTGCCCCCAACGAAGAACTTCCGGGACGACATGGTTTGTCGGCAATGGGCAGCGACTCGAAGGAGATTGAAGGTCAGCAGTAGTGCACAACCAAACCCAACCCGGAGCCGCTTATGTACGCCGGCGAGAAGCTCCGCCCCAGCACACGCCCCGCCCCCTGCTGAATTCTACGGGTCGCCCCGGCGCTCCGCCCTCGCCTCGCCCCGCCCCATCGACCCCCTTCCCCCCCATCGAGGAGGTGTTCAGGCTACCCTCGGGGCCCCGCCTTCGCCTAGCTCCTGCGAAAGGCCACCTCTTCCTTTTCCAACCAAAACTTACTCAATACCTGTGCTACGTCTTACCATTATAGTTTCGATAAAAAGATGGAAGTGGATTTTTGGAACTTGCATAGTCCAACCCCATTTTACGTAAGAGTAAACTGAAGGCCAGAGAGATGAAGACTTACCTACTGTCACATTCCATTCTATCTGCATCTTGGCAAATAATCTACATTTTCTCCTTAGCTGATAACTCCCTTGAGAAAAAGAGATTCCCCCACCCCCTTGTTAGTAGAAACTGGATGGTTATTCTCAAGGGGTCAGGATGACTTGGTGGCTAAAGTGTCAAATCCTTCTTGGTCAGTTCTTGGGGCCTAAAGGCCCAGAGGTCTGCCATAGCTCCTTCCTCCAGCTGGTACATGGTCAATCTCAGCTCTGCCCTCACCACACCACACCATATAAAGGGTGCCATGCAACAAAGGCCTTGAGGGAAGGATGCTGCTAGACCTCAGCTTAGTGCCTAGCAATAGGTGGGTCAGACTCAGCAGTTCAGTCAAGGTAGCTTTGGCCTCCTTAGTCCTCACTTCTCATTGATCCCATATCCTGACCCTGATGGTAATTTTTCACTCTCGGATACAATGACATGAAGGGATTATAATGGAGGCTGGGAACCTTCACACAAAAGCCCACTAGCCATTTGGATGATCGAAGCCAGCATGACATGGACGGTAAGGGTGGACATTTCCTGACTGTCTCTGTCTCTCATTTCTAGAGAGAAGATGGCAAGAAGGCAGCTCCCAAATTGAGGTCACCACAATTCACCCATTAGACTTTTATTCACATCTGGTGTTTTGGCATTTTCTAGAGGAGAGGGGTATGGGGAAAGACTGGTAGCACAGGGATGGGGAAAATTCCCCAATATCCTCCCACCTTTCCTTATCCTACCCAGGAAGGAAGGAAAACAAAGATGGAATATATGGAAATGGGGGGGAGGGGAGAATGGAGGGGAAAAAGAGAAAGAACTGCCCATCTCCAAACTGAGATACACACACACACACACACACACATACACACACACACACTCTCTCTCTCTCTCTCTCTCTCTCTTTTCTCACTCTCACTCTGTCTCTCTCTGTGTCTTTCTCATATTTTCTCTCTTCCTTGAAGGGCCTGAGCAAGGTTACACTGAGAATCAAAAGCAGAGTAGTAAAGGATGTGGAAGAGGGAAGGGAAATTGAAGGAGAATTGAAAAGATTTCATTATAGACAGAAGGTCCATTCCTCCCCTCCCCTGTCCCCGCCTAAGTCTGTGGGGGTGGCCCCTGCATTCCAGCTTTCCCCTTAACTCAGCCAGTCCCTCAAGGCCTCCAGCGTGCTCTAAGAGATAGGAAGAGAAGGGGATCGAGGAGGAGAATCGGGGTTTCTTCTCTGTTCAGCCCCTCCTCATGCCAGTTGGTCTGTGGTGCCACTGCTGCCTGGCCCGTTTTCAGTAAGAGGTGAGGCAGAAGACAGGCTCTTAGCTGGCCATTCTCTGGTAGAAGTAAATATAGCCCAGGTCCTTGGGTGGCTTCTCTGAGGCACATACTTTCTGATCATTGTAGATAACCCACCTGGGGAAGGAAGGAAGAGAAGATGGGTGCATTGCAGTGCTAATGGACATCAATTCCGTGTCTGAGTCATGCCAGAGAAGTCACTAATAGAGATCAATTTAAGATAATTGATATAGCTAGGTCCAACTTTCTCTTAGGCCTAAGCAACAACTTTCTAGGGCTCCACAGCTAGGGCCTACAGACATCATCACAAAGCACTCCTGCCCTTGGCTCTTCTACACAAGTGATTTTTCTAAGATTTTCTGATAATGTTAAACTCACAACCCTATTTCTCCTTTCTAATATTTCCCCCCTTTATTATGATCCATTAACACCACCACCAATGAACATTTCTGTTCAAAGAAGAAGAATGGATGTGAAATCATGTATTTATTCACATTTAATGTAATAATAACAAAAGTGCCCTGCCTTTTTAAATGTTTCACTAATGCTCTTTTCTTTTATCCCTAGCATTCTCTATTAATTTTCCCTCCTTCCATCCAAACGAAGATGATTAACCTTTTACCAAATTCCCTCTTCCCTGATTCCCAAACAGCATCTCACCTGCCCTCCTTCTTGATATGGCAGACATAGTGACCACACATGGTAGAGGTGCCCATGTGACTGATGAAGGCAAAGAGCTGATATTCTAAGGAAGGAGAAATAATAGAAAAGAATCAGAAGGGAGGAATTTCAGAGACATTCTCCCCAAGATGCCTTTTTACAGACAAATGTTCTATTTCCCATGACCCCAAATGAAGACATATGATTTACAGAAAAGTATGTCACAGACTACATGAAAGATCTAAGATTAGATTAACTTCCAACCTATCAATTCCCAATCATAAAGACAGGCCTAACTTCAAAAGGAACTTTTAACAAAAGGTAGAGGTTCTAAATGGTAAGGTCTACCTTAGAGGCACTAGAGGACAATCTTAGACAAACCACACAGGCCTTCTTTCTGCTCAGATACTCACTTCCAGGACCATCTCGGACTTTAGGTCCCACAGGCACAGACTCAGAGATGGAATCTGCAGCTGAGCGCCCCTCTGAAATGTCCATAGCGGCCTCTGCATCCAGGTCATCAATGTGGCTAAAAATCCAGTCTACAGCCCGTTCAAGATTGTTGTTCTGGGAGAGAGGAAAGGTAAGTTTTTTCCAAAATCATATAACAAGGATTATAACTTAGGTAACAATAGTGAAAAAATAGAGAAAGCTCTAAGAATTCTCTTGGTATAAACAGCTTTCACATCATCCATAGCACATCCACTCTTCCCACATTCTCCCTTCTCTACTCTACCTCCCACAATCACTGAACTCTTCTATCTATACCGTAGCCCGGAGTGCTTTCATGGCCTGGTCCCTGGAGAAGCCCATGGAGACAATAGTAGCCACACAATCTTCTGAGGGGGGGTCAGCCACTGTGCTGGTAGAACCAGGACCACTGGAGCCAGGCAGGACAAGTGGGTTTGCAAAATCTGTGGGAGTACAGGATGTAGTGTTGAAGTATGGAGTGGGTCAAGAATCCCTGCCCCTCAAACCCTAACCTTTTACATTCTCCTTTATACCTGGATCATCCATATGAGACATGACCCAGTTCATAGCAGCTTCAGCCCCACTATTGCCAGTGTAGTAGACAGCTTTACGGCAAGCATCCATGGGGAAACCCATCTCAACCAACTGAATGATGACAGATTCATCCAACATGGGTGCTGTGGAGAGTAGGAGATAGACCGAGGTATCATCTAGCTCCCTGAATAGCACTTGCCCCCCAACCTCCCAGGATCTTATCTCATCTTCCCCCTCCCAACCCCACCTTCTTTTATCTTCTCTTCTTGTACCCTACTCCTAAATTTGAAAAACCTCACAAATATACTGTAGGTTCAGTATACCCAAAAGGAACAGCAATTAGTGACTCCCACCCCCCATTCTCAGGCCTTGGTGCCCAACCATGCAGGAGATTTCCATGTCTGGACTATGTCTATTTCTTCCTACTTTCTTCCAAGGCACCAGGTATGCACAACTAATAAGACAGACTTCCATTCATATGAAGGGTATGAATGGAAAATCTATCTCCACCTCCCCAGTAAGAACCTAGGGAAAGGGTTCTCTAACATGTGGGGAAGAAGGCATGCAAAAGGGAGGACCGACAGGCAAAGTGCAGAGAGGAAAAAAGGACCAGGGAGGGGGCAAGGTACAGCCCCACTTCCCCACACATATCAGCAAGGTAAAGGCAGACAGGCAGGAAGAAGAATCACTAACATGTCGGAGAGGAGAAGTGAGGGGAGCAGAAGGAGTCTTCATCTTCGTTTCCATAGAAACCAAGGCTACCTTTGGGTTCATCTGGGGTGACCAGGGGTGGAGCAATGTCAGGTAGCTCCTCCTCTCCAGGCTGCAGCCCTAACCCCCGAAGCTGTGAGATATCCAGCTCCTCAGGCATCTCAATGGATACATCTGTAACCATGAAGAGAGGGGATGACTTCCAAATTCCCATCAGTTCAGCCTTAACAAGTCCTCTGGAGAACTCAAGTGTTTACCCAAATACTAAAACTAATTAGAGACAAGGACTAATTTTCAAAGCAAACCAGAGCACAGTGTGGAAAAAGCCCTGGAGTCAGGAACCCTCTGTTCGCCCCCTGATTCTTTTGCTACTAAAGAGGACTGACACTGGGAGAAAAATTATCTGCGAAAGGAGAAATCTGAACTAAAATTATATAAGCTTAAGCATATCCCCACAGTTATCTGGTTAAACCTTCCTATAACGCCCAAACACTTGCAGGGATAAAGGTGTGTGCCTAACTTCAACAGTTATCTACCTCTGCTGGGAAATCTTTCCCTACCTGCCTCCCTATAACTTCTACCTACTGATCATAATGCCGGATCAGCTTTCTGGAGCTACACAGATGCATTTAATTCTCTTCCTATATGACAAGACTTTCAATATTTAACACTTCTCAGTCCCTTTAACCATTTCTCATAAAACACAACAGCACGCTGCTTCACCACAGCAATAACTAGGTTTTGGTATTCCTTACACAGAGTGTGGTAACTGAACCTCCCTCCGCTTTGTCCATAAGGAAACTCTGAGCCTTTCCTTTAGCCCAGCTGACTTTTCACAAGATTTTTTTTTTCCTGGAAGTATTAAGAGAAGCATCAGACTGTAGCATTGTTTGGTGTCAGAAAATCTGGATTCAAATCTCAATTATGCTACTTACTATTTGTGACCTTGAGCAAGCCCTTTTCTATCTCTGATCAAGTTTCCTCATCTGTAAAATGACGGGAGTTGGATTTGATGATCTCTTAATGTCCCTTCCAGTCCTAAATCTATGTTCCTACAGTGTGTTCCTTAGCTCCTCTCCCACATTTTTTGTGCCCTAAAACAGCTGCCTATTTCTTTTATCCCCTCATTCTGGCTCTCTCCTTGATTCTGGTAGCTTTCTTCCAGACACATTCTTTATCTTTAAGGGTTTTTCCAACTTTAAAAATGAACCATATTATCATTTTCTCTTAACTCTCACCATCCCATCACCCTAGACTCCATACTTAGTATTTTAAAAAAATTATTTCTAGCTATTCTATCTGCATTTTAAAATTCCTTATTTAAAATTCCTTAAAACTATTCTTATTGGTATTCTTTTAAAAAATAAATAATGCTATCACTTTCCAATGATTCCCCACCCTACTGAGGCCCTTCCTCACAAAAGGTCACAGAGCTAAGCAAAGCCAAGTAACACACTGGCTAGGTTGAACAAGGCCGCATACCTAACTTTTTGGGCACCCAGTCCAAGCCAAAGGTAAACTTCTTGATCTGGATGACCAGGTAGTCAGGGAACGAGGCAAATCGTGTTGTCCTGAGGAAGAGAAAGGCCTTGTACATGAGGAATCTCAGGTTTCCTATTCTTTTCTATTCTGGGGACATCTAGAAGGGGACACCCCTTCTCTGAAGCTCAACTCTTCTTCGGGAAGAGGGCTACTGCCTTATACAATGCCCTCCCTCAAGAAAACTGTTAATGCTTCTGAAGATAGAGAGCAGCAACATCCTGAAGCAGAGCCACGCTGGTGCCATGAGTACAAATGAGCAGCAACAGCACTCTGAAATTCCTACTTGCCTAAGTAGCCAGCAGCCCACTTCCTTTCATGAACCCACAAGGCTTAGCTAAAAGTAACTTGCTAAGAACGAGGAGAGCTTTATCTCTGAATTGTTTCTTGGACAAGGCAGTAGAGAAAAAGTTGAGAAAACCTGCCTTGGTGTGCATGTTTGTATGCAGGCACTTAAACGTGGAGTTTAAGAAGAAACTGCCAATCCCAAGTGATTCTCAACTGAAATGCCAGTCATGAGCAATGGGTGTCCCTGAAGCATGGCTCTAAATACTCTATCCATAGGCCCAATGCAAATGGAACTTACTTGACAGCTACAGATTTAGCTTGGAGGGCTGTGCTCCAGAAGTCATCTACCTGCTCTGGGACCCCAAAGGCCTCCAGGCAGGAACTAAAAGGCACCTGGGCCCGAACCAGCTCTGGCAGAGGCTGCTTCTCCTCTTCTGCTTGGCGTTTCTTCTCTTCATACTCCAAAAGTTCCTCTAGGGGCACAAAGTCAGAACTGTTTGGTAAGCTCATTTCTGTCACTCCCCTGGCCTGTCCAATCACCTGGTAAACATTCTGGCAACAAATAAAGCTTTATGACTGAACGGGAAAGAAAAAATGGAAAGAACTTGAATTCTTCCTGCCTTCTAGTAGGTCTTAAGTGACCCCACCCTTAGATAACCACCAGTCCCCCTCAGGAGCCTGAAAGCAGGGGACTAATATCACTCAGCCTCCTCCTCTCATCCCAGGACCATGGAGAGCTCAAGTCTCCAGGTGGGTCTACTTCATTGGTAGTGTTACTGCCAACCCCAACCTTTGTTAAGGGCTGCATCCATGGGTACAGGCAGCTGCATGATATAGTCCACTCGCTGGGTGTACTTGACCTTCTCTGTGGCCAGGCACTTGATCTTCTCTTCTACCAGGAATCGGAATACTTCATTTGGGTTTTCTGAGCTTCGGCAATTCCTCTGAAGGGAAATGGGAAGGCAGGGAGGAGGAAGAAGGATTGAGGGATCCAAGATAGGGAATGAGGGCCTAGAGAGGAAAGGGAAGCCCACCAAGACCTTCAGTGACACAAGGGTGAAGTGGGAATCTTTCCTAATACCCCTCCCTCTCCCCAATACTGAGAGGCATCTTTTTTTTTTTTTTTGGCCAATTAGGCTGTCAGGTCCCTGACCATGTATTCTCTTCACTATTCCTTGGGTGCTCTGGACTCAAGGAGTATTGCCAAATTAAGGGGATTAGAATGACTGACAAGAGGAAGAAATAAGAAAAACAAGAGTAAACCAGTCCTGGAGAAGGGTTGTCTTGCCCACCCTCTGCTAATTTTCTTCTTTTCTCCCCTTTTACCTCAACCATATTTATAAAGTGAAGGAAGAACTCTTGGGCATCCTGCTGCCGGTTGGTGGAGAACTCTGGGTGACCTTTGCCAATGAGAGACTTGAACATTCGAGGGGCAATGCCATCCTGAATTCCCTAGAGGGAGCAAAGAAGGAATTTAGCAGATAGCCAAAGCTTTCTACCATCCATGCCAACAATTTCCTATAGACCCTCTCTTAATTCTAGAAAGAGACCAACCAAGGAAGAGAACAGAACTCACTTTTTGCTCTGGCACCTGTTCCCCATCTCCAGATTCTGGTGCAGGCTTGGAATACTCCCCTGAGAGAAGGCCATGGCCCAACTTGGCTCTAAGAAAAATGTTCAAAAGTCAGCACAAGCCCCCACCCTAGTCTCAAGCCTAGGGACTAATACTATTATGCTGACTGCAAGTTCCTGATGTTTGTAGTACATCTTCCACACAAAACACACACACACATACACAACGCCCCCCCCCCCCTTTTTCTCTCACCCCCGACTTGGGCACCTGAAAACATTCCTAGAAGCAGGATGGTATGAAGAAAAAAACACAGGACCTAAGAGCCAGAAGAAACCAGCACGAGCTCCTGCTTCATCTTCAGTGGCTGTACCGAGGGGCAAGCCACTCATTCTCCCAAAGTTGTAAAATGGGCATAATAATATCTGTCCTACCTAATTTGCTGGAATGTTGTAAGGAAAGTGTTTTAATAACTATTAGATTATAAGTACATCCAAGCTATTATTCTTCTTAGCATCCTACTATACTGTCTCAGCAAGACCTCTCTCAATTCAGGATACCTCCAAGAGGCAAACAAACAATGGCAACCCTCCTCCACATTCCCTGGCCCCAACCATCCACTGAGCACAGGAGCCATGGCAAAAATTAAAACCCAGGTTCCTTCCATCCCTTCACCCCAGAGCTTAGTCACATACACCTGGGTGCTGAAGTCCTGGGTGGGGTCGGATGGTGCATTCTGGAAGATCTTCTCCAACTTGTCCACATACCTAGGGACCAAGAGAATGCTTACAAATCTCTAGTCCAGACCAGAATAAAGGGAAGGTTAGTGGTTACCAGAGAGCTAGAGAAAGCTATGAGAGGTGTCCAAAGGAAAGAGAGAGATTCAGAAAGAACTCTACCCCAAATGACAATGAACCTTGGAGCCCAGAAAAATTACTTAAGCAGGATAGAATGGACCTTCCTTACCCCTCAGTAACAAGGTGCCTCTCTGGCACCCCTTTTGAAAGAGAAGGGAAAAAAGCAGGTTTGGGATTGGGAATCTATACATATATATATATATATATATAATTTATACCATATTAATCTGTATCTGTTGGTATGCTGCATTATAAATGCTTTCCTGTTTTTCTTGTGTGTCCTTTCTTCCAAATTTGACTGTAAATTCAAGGTCAAGGATTTTGTCTTAACATTTCATCTTATAGCAACACAACCCTCTCACCCTTTGCCAGCCTCATGGTGCTATTTGTCAGATAATCCAATTTCATACTAAATCCTACATAGGGAAAATAAATATATGGGACTTGTGTAAGCACAAAAGCTAAAGAGAGGAATTATATGGGTCAGATGGACTCAGGGCTATTATTCATCTTATTCAATTCTATCCCTGCAGTCCAGAGCCTGCAGTCACAGTAAATGTCTGAGGAACCATTCTGAGATTTGGATATAATGCAAAAGAGGGTGGGGGGGGGGGGGGAAGAGGGGAAGACTGAGGAAGAAGAGAATCAAGTAAGCTATGAAGTAGAAGATGAAAGATACTAAAAATCCAGAGCCCCTAAGTAAAAAAGGCCAAATAAAGTTGAGGAGGGAGCCACTTACTTCCTCTGGAAGTCAGGGATGCTGAAGAGCACTTGAACCACTGAGTTGAGGTAACAGCTATTGCCTAAGTTTCGGATGCCTGTGTAACTGGGGCCATAGAGGGGCTTGAGTTGCACGCTGGACTCCTGGATCAACTCCCATTCACCAATCCGCTGATTCATATCTATCTCCAGCTCTGTCATTGTTTTGTCTGTCTGGGGTGGGAATGGCAAGTCAGGTTTGGGATCCAGGACCTTCCCAGGTTTAACTTAATTGTATGTTATACTTCTTTGTGTCAACTATAGTATATACACACATATAAACAAATAGTGCTATACATGTAGCATGAGCTGACAAATCCTTGTTAAATCACAGAATCTTAAGAGATAATTCATCTCATACAACTCTTTACATGGTACAGAAATCCATGACAGTCAATTAATCTCTATGTGAATCAAGGAATGAAAAAGATAAGGCCTGATCGTAAACAAAAGTTCTTACTGGAAAATCACAAGCCTTGCCCAGCGAATGGAGATAGTTGTACTCAAAGCACTCTCCTTCAATGACAGTTAAAGATCTGATACTTGGGGCCACTCAAGTCCAAGACTGTCCCAGGACCTGATTTTCCGGCTTTCCCTTGGCTGAAAACTCTTGAGAGAATTGGTGGGGAAAGGGAGGGGGAGATATGAAGGAAGTAAGTTGTAGCAAAGAGCTTGCTCACCTTCTGCATCTTCAGCATGTCAATGCCAAAATGGGATAGGTGTTCTGCTAGATTGGGATCCAGAACCATATCATCTTCATCATATGAGTAAACATCTAGGCACAGAAAAAAGGATGTTGTTACTTATGGGGAGATTAATTTTGATCCCAGTCCCTGTAATACCAAAGAGGAAGTCCTAATGGGATAGAATTGCAAAACTTATTCCAGTCACCCTCCAAGAAGCTGAAGTCAACTAGATAAACATTTATTATATGTTTCCTATGCAACACACATTGTACTAAGAGCTTGGATTAGAAGACAGACAAAAATGGTCCTTGCCTCTAAGGAGTTCACAACCTGACAGGAGAAACAATATGCAAACAACTATTTATAAATAAGAGACATGCATATTACTTGGAAATAATCTCAAAAGAGAAGACTTTATCATTAAGAGGGATTGGGAAAGGCTTCTTGTAGAAGCCAGGATTTTAGGTGGGACTTGAAAAAAATCTAGGGAAGCAATCAGGAAAGAAAGTGTTCCAGGGAAGTGTTCTAAGGGACAGCCAGCATCTGAAAATGATGACCACCTGAGTCCCAGATGCCAATTCCTGAAGGAATAAATGAGTCACTACACCAAAAGCTCCATTACAATTAAAGGAAGTTGAAGACATATATGAAAGGAAGGCAGAGGGACTATACCTGCACCATCAGGTGTGATGGTGCCAAGCTTCACTGCCAATGGGTACCCAGTTTCTTTGTAATGTTCTACCGCATGGTTATTGCCCCCACTCCCATCAAAGTATCGACGACCGCAGAGTATGGAACCATCCGTCATGTTGAGCCACAGGTTTTCCCGCATATCACATTTGGAACATTTCCAGCCACTGCCAAACAGAACAGGGAAAAAGCTAAGAATTCCCTTTGAAACCATAATAGGGCTGTGGTAGCCTAGATCTTCCCACTACCAACATAATGCCTGTGTTGCCGTGTTCATACAGTGAGGACAAGGGAATTAGGCAGATCTCTCCTCTTTACCCAAACTGATCCCTCTCCCCTAATTTTTTCTACCAGTTCCAAACCCAAGTGAGTGCCCTGTGTTTCCCCACTGAGACACTAGCTATGCTGTCTGTAGAAGCACAGGACTAAGTCTCACCAGGGAGGGATTCGGGCAGGATTCTCCAGCTGCTTGAGATTGAAGGCGTGCTTGGAGACTTGCCGCACCTCCCCGTCCCAAGCCTGTACCTCCTGTTTCCGTGAGGCAGAGTCTGCTGACAACAGGGCCTCCACTGCACTGGTGATCTGAGAGAGCAGACGAAGGGCACCGATGTCAGAGGCCGATCTCATTTGAGATGTTGTTCTATCTTTGCTGCTCCATCAGCCTTCCCAGTCCCTCCTTCTCCCCCCAGCCTTAGGCTCTCTGGTGCCAATGTGAGGAAGGATGTCCATACCCGGTCTCTGGCCATTTCAGGCAGTCCTCCCAGCCCATCTCGGGCAATCTCCAGATAGTCTGGTAAAATGACAATCTTCACATCCTCATCATATTCAAACTTCTCTGTGAGATCAAACCCGCCTTCCACACCTGACAGAAAAAGAGGAGGAGAGGGCAAATAGGACAATAGCCCAGAGGCCTGGTGACCCAGAGGTACCTGGATCCCTGCCCTTTCTACCTACTGGGTTTTCATCTCCTCCAAAACTGAGGAGACCTCAGATCAGGGCACTTCCTTGGATCGCTCCTTATGGCAATGAGAACAAATGGATTACACAAGGAAAAAGAACAAGGAAACAATGTTGTGCAGAGAACTCACCAATAGCCAGGCGCGTTGGCTTCTTTCTGGGGGGATCTCCTGTCCCTGAAGTGGTATCATCTTCTTTCTACAAATGAGTCAGGGAGGATAGGGTCAGTGTCAGGGTCACAGGAATAAATACAGTGCGTTGGAGAAAATCTGAGGAAAGAATCCAATTGAAATGGGAGAAAACAGTGGGATATGTTACAAGGGAAAACAGTGAATGAAAATGGAAAATGGGAAAAAAAAAAACCCACAATCAATCCTAAGAAATAGGATAAGGCTAACAGAAAATACAATGATAACAGACCACTGAAAGCAATGCAAAATGCTAATTCCAAGTTCCACAATTTCTATTTGGAATGTGCCTAACCTGAAGATGCTCCCAGTGACCCAGCTCATCCCCATTCAACTTACTGGACGCCGAGTTCTCTGGAGGTGAAGATAGACCCGCTGTCCAGTCCTGCAGTAATGCTTCTCAACGTACTGTTTGCCAAAGCCCAAAAAGGTATTCATGCAAATATACAGACCACCCTCGGACTCCTGAGAGATGGAAGATAAGGAAAGAGGCAGTGAAAGCTGGCTAGACAGGTTCGCCCAAGAGATGGGATCCACATTCAGATTCTAACATTATTTAACTCGAACCATGCTATTTTTAGATCTATGTTAGACAGACATGAGGGGGATTAGTTTTTAAATAGTAACCCAAAGTATCCATAATGGTTCGGTTAAATAAACCTATAAAGATTAGTACTTATTTAAAAAAAAAAACACCTATTGTTGTTCAGCATTAATCTCTGAATGTTTTATACCTCCTTTGACCTCAAGAATAATACAATGCATTTTAACATCACACTGTAGATTGATAAAACAGTAATTTTTAAACAAAAGAGGAAAGCATCAAAGAATATCTAAGTAGATCATAAAAAGTAAATATAGAAACAAAAATACTTTTGAATATGTATGCACACACAAACAAAATGCAAATATTTAGAAGAATAAGAATCAATATGGACCAAAATATTGCTTCCAGGAAAAACTGATTAGTACCGTTTTTTTTAAAACAATGCTAACATTATGTTCTAATTTAAGAAAAAAAGGCAGCTACAAAAGTTTCTCCTACTTGGCTGGTTATAAAAATATAGATGATACAGAACCATTCTATTCTTATTTATCATTTAAAACAAAACCACTAAAGTTATACAGAATTTATCTTTGATGATCCACATTGGCATACATAGCTAAAGTGATTAATTTCAAAGTTTATGCAGGAAAACTAGTTCACATTATGATTCTAAGGGATCTAATGCAAAAGTTACCACAAATTCAAATCAGACTAATCATTTCTCTCTATTTTAACAAGCTAGATTAAAATCTGTCAGTAATCAGAATACCAATGTTACAATGCAAATGGAAAATTCCACATGTAGTCTCATGAGCATGAAAGCCTTAAAATATTATTTTGCTTTTGAAATGCAAAGACATTATTGTAAAGATATCTCAAAGCACTGAGGAGCTATATTCCAGAACAAGAACTAAAGCATCCCCCAAGGGAAACAAAATGAACAAAACTTGTTTATTAGTAAATACTACTTGAAGTCAGAAGTAGGAATGTTAAAATGAAACAAAATGAACAAAACTTGTTTATTAGTAAATACTACTTGAAGTCAGAAGTAGGAATGTTAAAATGAAACAAAATGAAATTTGCATTGTATGATATGATCATAAGCAAGAATTAGAGCCTAATTTAAAATTTTTTCAACATCAATCCTCTCTGAGGAAAAAAGAAAAAACTTGTTATTATTGTCCATTCCATTTCCAAGCTTCCAGTCTTGGAAGCTCTAGAAGCTCTAGAGCCTTCTTCCTACTTTTAGATTTAATCTTGATATTCACCTAAAATAGGTTTCTCCAGGTATGGATAATAGAAAAAGGCAGGATAGAATTGGGAACCAGTTCTTTGGAGATAAGTATGCTGTTCATACTTCTGGGGAAGATGACCAACTCTATCACAGTATAATGGAAATGATGAATTTTGACTTTACAAAGCATTAGGAAGTCCCAGATGTTCAAAATCGGAAGTTTGAGCAATCTAGGATTCCTATGGCAAAATCATCCTCCCTTCCCAAGCCTCATCAAAATATCAGAACCACTAGTATCTCCCACTCATAGAAATTATATCCATTTCCAAAATTATCCTTAGTGAAAAGCCATCAATGCATCTATTAGAGAAAAATACTGGGAAAAGACAAGTCTTCAGTTCAATCTGTTCACACCTAAGAAAGAAAAATAGATTTCCCTTGAAGTTATGATGGAGAAAATGCAAGAGACTGGGGTTAACAAAGTACAGTCACACCCTGTAGCAACAAGTGTTACCTTCCCAGAATAAGGACTTCTATAAAATCCTCACATTACAAAGAATAGAACATCATGGAAAATCCTAGGTCATCACAGAGATCTGAGCCATCCAGACACTGTAGAGTTTACAATGTTCATCATTTCTCATGGGAGAAACCCATCTAAACCTTTTTGACACACAACCCCAACCCCACCCCAAATGGGGACAACCAAATATATCCACAGCAGTCAGCCAAGTAGGCAACATTTTTTCAGCGAAGGAAGCTTTATTAGCTCCCTTATCTCAAGCTACTAGTTCCTTAAAAGCTGTCAAAAGGCAAAATGCCTTTTTGGATTGGTTAAGCCATCAAGTACAGAGATGGATAGAAGTTAACTAGAACATTAAAGGGAAATGCAACACCCCCTTTCAAATACTGAAAGCCTTTGAGAGTGGGTCCTTCACCCAATCCATGAACTTAATCCAATACAACAAGCATTAATAATATTTTGGTATAATATGCAAGAAGTTATCTATGCTAGGAGCCGGGGATACAATGACAAAACAAAATCAGTCCTGGACTTCATGAGTTTATCTTCTAGTTTCAACTTGTAAAAAGATAAATAAACACACCCCATAATTTAACGAGGAAGAAAGTTAATAAATATACTTGATAAGCACTAAGCAAGGCATTATTCATTTCTGCCCCAGAAATATAAGTCTTGGCTTTCACAAAGCAAAGAGAGTCTCTAAAGCTCCATGCTGAGGAATCCTTTCTCCTCAACTACTAAAACTTCAGGGGAAACAATACTACTAAGATCTCCCAAGCCACAAAATCACAACAGATAACTGCACCAAGGAACTGAATAAAAGCTCCAAAACAGCTGTCCTCATCACTGATGATGCAGTTCCATCCTGACTTGTCAGTTTCCTGCATGAGCCAATCTGGCTGAAGTCTTCCAAGGCAAGGCCCATTACCTACAGGCAAAGGGAGGATCCCACCCCGGTTTATTGCCCTCTCATTCTGGGCTTGGACCATCGTCCTGCCAGCACAGGGCACAACGCTTTCTGTCCCTGCATCCTCTCTGCTCAGGAGGGAAATAGAGCAGGAAAAGAGGCACAGGATGATTCGGATGGAGCACGGCGTGTGGGTGTGGGCTCTGTGAAGTGTCTTAAGTCAGGACAGGAGAAGAGTAAGATTGACTTGCATTTGCTCTAAAACAAGAGCCATCTTTCCGCACCTTACTCTGTTCTTTCTAAGGGAACTATAATAGATCCACAGGTCAGCGGGGGGGAAAGGAAGGAGAAAGGAATATGAGAAAAGATGACTTTTTTGTCACTAGACAGTGGAAGTTCTATTTGCATTTCATAACCCAATCCCAGCCCCTCCCCACGAGGTGGCAGGTTTTTATTCAGCCCTACTCATCACGGACTTTAAAGTGACCAGCACCTGGAGAAGGCACAATGCACTGTTGAAACGACCCCCCCCCCCCCCCAATAGTCTGGGGTGGATGTGGGGAGAGGGGGGAAGGGAGGAATGGGAGAAAAAGCACAGCTCCTATCAGACTACCACTCCCAATGGGCCCCACGCGGCCAGCGAGAACTCTCCAGCCGGTCGCCAGGACCGCTAGGGAGATGTAGTTCTCTGACTAGGATGCACCTGAGGCTTCGAATGATAAGAGAAAGGCATGGGCGACTACAACCCCCAGAGTGCTCCACAGGACAGGGGGAAAAAAGGGCTGGGTAAAGTGCCCTTGGGTGTGGTAGTCGCCTATAGTCCCTATGCTCGTGCGTGTTAACGGCGGAAGAGGGCGCGGAGGACTACAAATCCCATAGTGCCTTGCGAAAGCCCGGTCGTGCAGGCCCCGGCAGAATGACCAGGGCTATGCTCGCCGCAGGCATGGGGAGTGGGCTTACCGGCGTGTCGAAAGAGAAGGCGCATTCGTCTTTGTGAACCCGATCTCCGGCCTTGGGGACCCGGATAGTCGGTAATACAGATAGCAGCGCCTCCTCACTCAATTCCGCCATGACACCGGCAGCAGCGCTTCCACACAGAACGGCTCCCGCGACTCCCACGGTTCCTCGCCCCTACTCCCTCAACCAATCCGTAAAGCACTCTAAGCGCACGCGTACTAAAAGGAGACGCGCGCGCCTGGCGGTTAGGTAAAATTGCTCTTCCCTACTTTCTATGGAAGCCAATGAAAAGCGTTCCTAAAGCAATTGACAGCTGAATCAGCCAATCCTAGACCTCTAAAGAAAGAACGCTTACAGGATGCGAGGCCGGTAGCGAAGTTTTTGCTCTCCTGACTGTGCCACCTCTGTCGCGCCCTCACGCGCCTTCGGCTGACCAATCCAAACCCACCTTTCAAGTAATTGACAAGTGTTTTAACTAATCATCCCGTGAAACGTTTATTGGGAATGGTCTAATCGGAAAAATGTAAGGACTGACATAGTGGCTTTTATAGCTTTTGAAAAGCTATTTCTAAGGAGGAAGAAACCTTAGCGTAAAGACATATGATCGCTGCTATCCCTAACCAATAGCTGCTATTGAATAAACTCTCTTCCGGAGGGGGGAGCGGTGAAGAGGCCATTAACCTCTCAAAGCTTGTTCTAATGTCTGATCATTCATATTTTACGTACATATATTTTATTATTATTATTCCATTCTTCATTAAACGACAATAAATACAAAACATAATGTATTGAGTACTTTTTCAGGGTTTCAAGGAATGACAGCTGGCATGAACTGGAGAGAAACCGTTTTAATTAATTAAAGATTCCCCCTGGAGATAGAGCTGAGGGATTTCATGGGAGTAGGAGGGCTTTCTGGGTCAGAGACCCATTTTAAATGCCCATTGGCCCTTGTAATGCATGTGACAGACACCTCCCGAAGCCAATGAACGCCCGTATTGTCAAGATTCGTTTCACGTACAAGAGGGTGGCCCGAGGTTCAGCCAATCAGAGGGATCCAGGAGGCGTGGCGGGAGGTTTGAAACGCAACTTTGAGACGTCTGGACCGAATGGTAACAGATCCTCTGGAAAATCCTGAAACCGAAAAGTGAGCGAGCTTTCGGAGCTGGGAGGCATTTTCCCCCTTCCCTCTTTTCTACTCCGGGACTTTCTGTCTGCACTACGCTGGGGCCTCCACTCCGGGGAACCAAAGTCGTCAGAAGTCAAAGGTCAACTCTCCGACCCCTTGGCTCACGGGCGAAACGGCAGGGAAAGTGTCCGAGTCCTGAACGTCCCCTTTCTCCCCGCAGGTCTTCCCGTGCTCCCGCCCTCGTGGGCAGCTGGCCGGCCGAGCTGCGAGGATGGGCTCGGCTAAGAGCGTCCCGGCCACCCCGGCCCGTCCTGCGCCATGCAACAAGCACCTGGCGCACGTAACAGACCCTCGTTCTCCCAGCGCAGGCATTCTGCGCACCCCCATCCAGGTATTGGGGAGGTGGAAAAGCTAGAGGGGTTCCCCGTCTACCCTTAATCCCTCTGGGAAGTCTGTGTAAAGGCAGGGTGCTGGCTTCTCATGTTTGCTCGGGAGATCCATAACCATACTCCTACTCCAGAGTATAGAACTGACTAGTCCAACCTAATTATTTTACAGACTAGAAAACAGGCCCAGAGAGGCGACATGAATTGCCCAGGATAATATAGCAGGCCCGGGTGTAACCTATGTCTCTCTGACTTCAAAGCAAATGTATTTTTCCATTCTACCATAACTACCTCCAGTAGATTTGGAGGCATGAGATGCAGGTTTTAACCACAAAAAATCCAACATTTGCCTGCTTTTGTAATCATCGTCATCATCGAAATCATGGTTTTACCATTTATATGGTGTTTGCTATGAACTAGACACTGTGCTAAGTGAATATTTGGATCAAATGCTTTATTTGATCTTCACAATGACCCTGGGAGATTGGTACTTTTATTATAATACCCATTTTACAGAGGTGTAAATTGTGGCGAGCAGAAGTAGGTTGTGTGCCCTGTGCCCAAGGTCATACAACAAGTAAATGCCTGAGGCTGGATTTGAACTCTATCCACTATGCCAACAGCTGCCTCTGGTAACCATGAACAAGTCATCTAATCTCTTTCTGAGCCTGATTTTTCTCTATATGCTATGGGTGATGGTAAAGCCCTGCATAGGAATGTATAATTGTGAATCTTCAGTTGATGCAATTGTGTTGTTGGGGATCACAGGAGAGGAGGCAGAGAAAGTGGGGGCCACTGCAGTTCTGAGAATGGCCTAGATTCTGTGTCATATTGGCAGGTAGAGAGCTCGCCACAACTAAGTCCACCTGCCATGGAATGGCAGCAGGAAATGGTGCAACACCCTCAGGACTCAGATCCCCGGTCTCCCACATTTGGCATCATCCGGACACCCATGAAAACCAGCACAGTAGGTTGGTATTGCACCCAGGACCAAGACAGACTGTTAGATAAAGCTGTTTCCATAAAACTATCCCCACAAGCCCCATTCCAGAGTTATAGCATATTGCTTTCTTTTCTTTTCTTTTTTTTTTTTTGCCTATTGCTTTCTAAAGAAACCAAGATTTCTCTCTAATCCCTCTTTATCTACCCTCTCCCTGCCTCTCTCTCTCCTCCCCACTACATTTCTGTCCCATGGACTTTTGTCCCTTGCTAATTGGATTCTGGTCCTCATCTAATCCTTGGGCTCATTTTCATCCCTCCTTTAAGTTAGGAGTTCTTCATCTGAGATCTGGAACATGAAAAAAAAATTTAAGACTGCATCTCAATATAATTGGTTTCCTTCGTATATATTGTATATGTTAAAAATTAATTCTGAGAAAAGGGGGTCCATAAGCTTCACCAGACAAGGGGACCATGTCACAGAAGAAAAAAAATTTAAACCCCCTGCTCCCGTGACTAGATGACAAGACTCTTACTTTCTATGCTCTTGTTATATGATTGGCAGAGTCTGGAAACAGTTCTTAGCTCAAGTTTGTCTCTTCCAGACCTTTCAAACCAGCTGGTAAAGCAGCTTAGTGAGGCCTTTGGGGCTGAAGCCTCTAAGCCAGAGCATTCCACTGAGCTGGTCCTACCTGTGAAGTTTTCATCACATCCTAAGCAGGACTTGTCTCTGGATACTCCAATATTCCTTGAACGCCAGAAACTACCAGCCTCCCTGAACCAAACTGAAGTTTCCCGAAAACAGGCAAACACTACAGAAGTAACAGAACAGCCTCCAGCTCTTCGAATGACCAGCCAGGACCCTGACAAGTTTTTCAGAGGCTCTGAGACTCCTTGTTCCTCAGGTACAAGATACTGGTGGGAGAAAAAGTAGCAAACAAGTTTTCCTTCCGAGGGAGTAATGAAGGGAGTGACATATATTGAAGGTGAGTATATTTAGGACAATTCTCATTTTGATCTCTCCCTTCCCCCTACCATCATTCAGGTTCTAGGCCCCCTAGAAGGAAACCTGCTGGCAAGGTCCTAGGGAGATCACCCCTCACCACCCTGCAGGATGATAATTCCCCTGGTCCCCTGATGCCTCGGCAGGTAAAGGTTGTGGGAGGAAAAGGGGTTTACTGAGTAGTCTAGTCCTTAGCAGAGTGTTTTTTTAATTTGGAATTGTTTCTCTTGAGCTTCGCATCTTCTTCCTCTATAGAATAAACGGTCCACAGTGCTGAGTGAGAATGTGGGAGAATGGAGAGAAGGGGCTATTCTAGGAACTGGACACCCTTTGAAGATCACTGGACGGGCCTGGGATCAGGGTCATAACAAAGAGAACCAGCATTGTCCCTTGATTGAGAACTAGAACCTAATTCTCTCTACTGTAGATTTTGGCGCTTCATTTTATCTCCTCTCTTAATAGCCCTGAGATGGATCCATTCATTTATCTTGCCTCCCCACAACTGAGGTAATCCACTCTGAAGAAGAGTGTATCTTGTCAACCATTATCTTCATGCTCCCCTTATCTCATTCCAGATAATTCCCTCATCCCCACTTGTACAGTATGTATTTGATGTGTGTATGATTTCTTTTATATTAAAGAAAATGTTGAAAAAATTAAAAGTAGTTATCAAAAGCCTAAGACTTTGGGCATGGGAACAGTGACTGAAGAAATTAGAGAAAAGTCAGGGATCCACCCAATGAATACAATAAAGCTAAAGTACTGAATGATTAGGAAAAACCATAGATAGTATTGCAGTCCTTACTCCAGCCATGATCATGAAATTATCCTTAACCACCATTTTATTTGCTTACTTGCTCATTGTAAAATGAGAAACTACACATCAAGATATTCTTGAGAACATCAGAATGAGGAACAGACAAGATTTCACCACTTTCTACAGCAACTTTTCTACATCTTCACAAGCATAGTTGCTTAAATAAGGTATAAAGTGAGTTTTGATTTTTAAAAAATTTGTCTCAAAATAAAATGCAAACCAAATCTGAAGTCTCTCATGCAAGCATTTGGAATCAGAAACAGAGTTAAAATCTCTTCAGTCCTCACCCTTCTTGACTTCTGCAGCATTTAACACTGTTGATTGCCTCCTACAGGATACTTTCTTGTTTGTGACACTAATCTCTTCTGATTTTTCTCTTATCTATCTGACCTTGTCAGTCATCTTTGCTGGATCTTCATCTGTGTTACACTTAGCCATGAATGTCACATTTCCTAATCATGATTTTCCCACAGTGCTCTTAGGTCCTTTTTTCTTTTCTTCTATATAACTTGTTTGAGTTAAATTGTCATCTCCCATTCTTATATATTCTATATATATCCAGTTCTACTTTCTCCCGAGTACTAGTCATGAATTACAACCTGCCTAATGAACATTTTGAACGGGATGCCCTATGTTCATCTCAAACTCAACATGTCCAAAACAAAAAACATCTTTCCACTAAAATCCTGCCCTCTTCTAAATTATTTTTGTTGAGTGGCCCTATCTCCTTGAGCTCCCAATTTTGGTATCATCTTTGACTCTTAGAATATCTCTTATCTGTGCCCCCTTTCTCTCCATTCACATAACTACCACAATAAATCAGGTTCTTGTTGCCTTTTATCTGGATTATTGCAATAGCCTTATTTTTCTTCATGCCTCAAATTTTTGTTCAATCTATTCTCCACTCACCTAATAAAGATCTTTTCCTAAAGTGTACATCTGACCTTTGATCCATTGATCAATAAACTCCAGTAATTCTCTATTGCCTCCAGGATAAAATAGAAATTCTTCAGCATTTAGGTCTTTTCACATATCTCCCAATATTTTTAGTTTTCTTATTTCCTTCTGTACATTTCATGATCTAGCTATTTTGTACCTACATGTGTGTGTGTGTGCATACCATTTTTGTTTTTCTTCCCAGGTTATTTTTACCTTCTGAATCTGATTTTTCTTGTGCAACAAGAGAATTGTACGGATCTGCACACATATATTGTATTTAAGATAGACTTTAAGGTGTTTAATATGTATGAGACTGCCTGCCATATAGGGGAGGGGGTAGAAGGAGGGAAGGGAAAAGTTGGAACAGAAGTGAGTGCAAGGGATAATGTTGAAAAATTACCCATGCATATGTTCAGTCAATAAAAAGCTATAATAAAAAAAAATTTTTGCTTAACAATTTTAGCCAAGATGGCTTCTTGAATGGAAGTAATTAAGCTAGCTCTCAAATCCCTATCCTAACAATAATTTAAAAATAATATTAGATAGAATAAGGATCAATATATCCAAGGTACAACTACAGAGACTTATTTTCACCTAATTCATTGTTTTTTAATCATGTCGGACTCTTCGTGATCCCATGGACCATATCATTTCAATGCTTTCCTTGGAATTTTTCTTGGCAAATGATACTGGAATGGTTAGCTATTTCCAGTAGATGAAGGCAGAGATTAAATGGCTTGCCCAGACAGTAAGTAAGGTAATAAGTGTCTTGAGGCCCTGCACTCTAAACATTCAGTCATCTGGCTGCCCCTTGAACTCCATAAAACATCAGTCAGAAGCCTGCAGGTAATAGAAGAAGGGATCTTCCAGAAAAGTCAGCACATAGTGTAGCCTCCTAGCTTGTGAGAAGCCATCTAGCTATTCTAGCTGGATGCTGTTCACAGTATGTACCTTGTAAGCAATCACCTTGACTAGGAGTATTAAGTGATTTTTCTAAAGCACAGCTCTGGCCAAGTCAGACCCTTATAGTGTACCTATTGCTCAGGCTAGCTCTTAGGCTAAGACAATCCTCCCTGGTCCTTTGTTCTGAGGTGCTATGAGGGCCCTGAAGAGCCAGCACCTAAACTTCAAAGATTCAGAGGGGTCTGAATTCCTAAGAGGGAGAGGAATCTGTTCCTCTTCTAAAGGTACTCAGGTCACCTAAGTGGAAGACAAACAGACATCCAAAAATGTATCAGGAAACAAGATCTGGTGTTGATACAGAGCCAGCCCCAATTTAGAAATGATAATTGCAGAGATGAGTAAGTAAATAAAACCCACTGCCCTGATGAAAAATTATTATAGGTCAAAAGATATATGTTTTTTAAAAATCCAACTAAGAAGAAAAACACTCCATAACAGCTACAGTTAGACACTCAAGGAAAAACATTGATTTTCTACAAGGACTACATGAACACCTAGAAGAAATGAAGCAAGATATTAAAAAATCCTGGAGGAAAGAATTGGAAGAATAAATAACTTAGATCAGAAAATAGTAAATCTTACCCATGTAACAGAATCCATGAAAATTAGAATAGACCAAATAAAAATTAATGACTCCAAGAGAATGAAAGAAATGTTAGATCAAATCAAGACTGAAAAAAAATAGAAGACATAAGATATTTGATACATAAAACAACTCACCTAAAAAACAGGTTAATGAGAAATAATTTGAAAATCATTTGGACTCACACAAAAACATGATTTTAAAAAACAATCATATTTCAAGAAATCATAAATGATTTATTAGAACTAGAGGACAAAGTGAAGATAGAAAAAAATCCACTAATCACCTTCTGAAAGAAATCTCGGAAAAGAAAATTCTTAGAAATGGAAAAGTCAAAATTTAGAGCTTTGATGTCAAATTTAAAAATATTGCAAACAATAATAACTATGTATGTAGTACTTATCATATGTGTGTACTGTGCTAAGTGCTTTATGATTATGATCTCATTTGATAGTCTCAACAATTCTGGGAGGTAAGTACTATTATTAAATAATCAGAAATAAAATTCAAAGACCAAACAAGGAAGTATGGAGAACAGCTCCAGGAAAGCAATGGAAAGAGAAAAACTGTAAATGGTGGAAGGCAATCTTTGGAGACATGGATAGACAGGAACTGGCCCCATAAATGTTCTATTATTTCCAAGGTCTGCAATACTTGATACTTCCAAGAGAAGATCAGTCAGGGAGAGATCTGCTCTATTCTTTTTTTTTTTTTTTAATTTATTTTTTATAAAGCTTTTTATTTTCAAAACATATACATAGTTTTCAAAATTCATCCTGCAAAATCTTGTGTTTCAATTTTTTTCTCCCTCCCTTCCCCCTACCCACTCCCCTAGATGGCAAATAATACAATATATGTTAAATATGTGCAATTCTTTTATACATATTTTTACAATTATTCTGCAGAAGAAAAAATCAGATCAAAAAGGAGAGAAAATGAGAAAGAAAACAAAATGCAAGAAAACAACAAAAAAGTGAAAATACTATGTTGAGATCCTCACTCCACACTTTGTGATCCCCAAAATCCTCTCTCTGGGTGCAGATGGCTCCATCACAAGACCATTGGAACTGGCTTGAATCACCTCTTTCTGCTCTCTTAAAATGTGAGCTAAGATTTTGCTCATAGCTAAAGAGTTCATTTTCTCTTATGAACAGGATTATCTCATATCAATATAGTTTTAAAACTTCACTAAGACTTTAGGGACACCTTATATTTTATGCTATACTCTAACTGTAGAACTTTCGTTTCTGTTTGTCATTATGCTTGGATAAATGGACTTGCTTACTTATTATTCACTATAGATGATGGCTTTTTGTATAAGTTGAAGAAAGGCCAGATTGATGAAGATAAGCTTAAGGGCTGCTCTCTCCCTTAAGATGATTAGGGGCTCATATTCCTAGACCAGATATATTAGGAGGTGGGGTACCAGAGAGATATAATTCTAGTCCAACACCTTTCTTGAATATTAGAGAACAGACTTGTCGGATGTCTCCTTCCCTGTCTATCTCTCAGCTATAGTCCTTCCTAGTGGTGCAGACAGAATGCTTCTCTTATTCTCTGCAGAGGAGGATGAGGTATTTAGGTATTCAAGTATTGAGACAATCCATCTATCTATATAATCTCACATATCATTGAAGTAGGACTGAAGGAATATGCTGGATCTAGCCTATAGAGGCAGTTATTCAATTTTCATTGTAAGCATTTACACCTCAAAAATAGTAAAAGCTGCAAACTGGAGCTTAATTTTGTACTGTGTTGATTATCTAAATTTAAGAAAGTGGAGTAAATGTTAATAATACCAATAAAACTTAAAAGGGTATCATAGGTAATTTTTTCCTATCAGAGAGCAGTTGTTAAACATTTATCCATATACCTTTGGTTATTAGAAATGAAATAAAGGAAAAGTTTCAAGGGACACTGAAAAGAAAGAATTGATGTAGGGTAAAGTGAACATAACCAAGAGAACGACTTAAAGGAGACAAATAACATTTTAAAGGAAAATATCTTTTAAAGACTTAAAAACTCTGATCAATAGAATAATCAAGTAACATAAGAGGATTAACAAAGAATTATACTCTACCTCTTGACAGAGGGCTGATCCAAGATGTAGAAAAAGACATATTTTTGGAAATGGTCATAATATGGATTTATTTTGCTTTTCTATCTTCATCTCTTTATAATAATTTTTTTTCCTGTTTTTAACTTGAAGGAGGAGGGACAGGCAGGCAGGGATTATTAATGATGATGATTTTTTAAAAAAGAAAAAAATAAGGGACATTGAAACTTTTAAAAGAGCATAGGGAAGAATAAAAGAAAGTTCAGAAGGCAGCAGAGATAAGCAGGATAGTTGTGAAGGTAATATGTTAAATTTTATACATTTTTTTTTATACAAAGTAAATGCAATTTACAATATCATCCTGGGTATTTATAATCCTCCCTTTGTACATTCTACTTTGTAGAAATGATAATTTTTGTGTGTATTTCTTAAGCTCACACTAAAAAAAAATAATAAAACTGAAATTCAAATCTAGGCCTCTCCCTCCCCTCCAAGAAAAGACAAAAAAAAAAAAAAATTCACTTCAACTACTAGGGGTGGGAAAGAGTAAGGAAGATTAATTAGGGGTACAATAGTACCAGAGTACAATAGTGTGTACCTGTCTACTATAAGCCAAAGTATTCTGAGGAATATTTTTTTCCCCAGAGCATTCAGGTTCCTGCTTATTTGAATGTTTCAAACAGGTAAATGTTGCAGGTTGGTTGCATCTGTTTAGAAAGCATTTACTAGTAAATGGTAGCAAAAACAATATATGCCCCTGCCTCTCTCTCCCTTGATTCAAGGAGATAGAGGATTCTCATCCAAGAGATATGGCAGTCACAGATTGTCAAGAGTTAATGCTAAAACATGACAGGGGCAAACATACGATCTGAAGTTGAAGTCTAGGGACAGTATTATTCCTGAAACTCTGCATCCTAGTTAGAAGAAGGAATACTTCTAGGTTACGTGATCCCAGAATCTTAATTTCTAGAGGTAAAGGGAGATTTATGGGGCAGCATCAAGTTTAGAGTTTGCCTTAAGAATAGCTCCAAGAGTAAAAGTTCAGATCTTTTAGAAAGAATCTTCTGGTCAGAATGTCTATTGGAGCAATAAAAGGTTTATTCATATTGCACCTACCACTGGGAATTATTTAGTAAAGTAAAAAAAAAAAATTAGTAAAGAACTAAAACTATAAGACAAGGGAACAGAAGAAGCTTCCCATTATTAATGTGAATCGTTTGGACAATGTTCATTGGGAAAAGAGTTGTCCGTCCTGCAGCAGTTCCAAAGTGTGTTTGTTTTCCAGGTGTAATCTTCCACCACCTTCCACTATATAGTCGTAGAACGATATTGTGAGACAAGGAAGTACCGGATCACATGGGAGAAATTTATTTCACTAGAATGTGAGAATATGGCTTCCCTGAGCTTAAAAGATATTTTGAGTGGCTCATGCATTATCCATATTTATTTATAGTCTCTTCTGAGTCTTTTATATTTTTTTTCATTGAGATGAAATAAAGACTATATATACCTTGAGTACTTGTTCAGAAGCAGGGTATCCTGTTACTCATGTTTGTGAAAACCTAGACACACATATATTTGGGGATTTCTCAGCGCAAACTCCAAATAAGGGCATATGAGCCAAAGAGATAATGACCCTTTTTTGGACTCAACTACAAGATCTAACTTGATCTGGGGGAATACAGAGGTTGGAGGGTCCTTTCAAAATGTGTAAAAAAAAAAAAAAGTCAGCACATGATGTTGAAAAACCAGAGCTAACTGAGACAATCTAGTCAAATGCTGTTGGGATATTAAAAGAATAAGAGAAAGGCTTCTCTTCTATCAGTAGAATCCCCTTGAAAAGATTTATGAGGCAACATAGACAAGAATTATACAGAAGTTGTGGATGGGTTATTATGGGCACCACTGGAGGGAGTAATCACATAGATAATATAATGGATTCATCAAAGAACTCCCAATAATCTCTATCCCTATCCCAACAAGCAGGACCTTAGTCCCCGAGACAAATTTTACTTTTTTCTCCTGTTTTCTTCAAAGTAGCATTGTGATTATATTTAGGCCTCCAACTCTGTGACTTGTTCCAATTTCAGACTTTACCAAGCCGTTATTATTTATTTGTTTTCCCCTTAGCTCCTCAAGTAGAGGATTCTAAGTTTGGCCAGGATTGCTTAAAATGGAACCCTACCCTTTCTCTCTCATTCCAACTTTTGCTTTAGATCACAGAAAGCCTGGAAACTATTACTATAAATTTGTAGTTCTGCTAGGCTCTTTCCTTTCCCCTTCTTGGGCCTCAGGAGTCTTCAGGCCTTTAAACTCTCCATATTGATGGGAAAAGCAGCTTAGATTCATGTTGGGTCACCTAAAGCAGTGCATGAAGATTTTTGGAGGGGTAAATATTGAGCCACTTGAAAAAGAGGAATGAATGTTAGTCATTTCACAAAGATTCTTATACAGTAGTGCTGCCCTTTATTGAATCTGAGCTAGAAAAGGAAACCAGGCTTAAAGAGGGTCCATAAGGGGGACACAGAGGGGAATGAGGTTGTAGTTTAGCCCAATTATACCTAGTTATATCTTCTAAGTCTGGTCTTCTATGGTGATTGCTGAAGCTATTGGTGAAGAATCCAGGCTGTTCTAAAACTTTGCTGCCTGTCAGAGCTAGCCATCTTGCTTTGGGGACTGTGAAAGGTATTTAGAAAGGAAGGGGAAGGGGCTAGATAGGGGTCAGAATGGCCATTGAGGAAGTGAGGGAAAAGGCTACACATCTGTGTAGGGCTGATGGTGATAGGAGGGGAGCGGATCTATATGGCCATTCTGACCCAGGCTTTGCTACTTGCCATCTTCTTCTCGACATTTCCTAAATCCTACCTGCCCTTTAATGAGGAAGTACTGAGGAAGAAGAAACAGGTGAGTGAATCTTCAACAAGATGCAGGGTAACAGAAATCCAAGCTGCCCTTTTCTCTCATCTCTTGCCACCTTCTTCAGTTCCAGACCTTGAGGAAGCTGTCCCAGGAGCCTGTGGCCACTGCCATCCCATCAGCTGTAACCCCCAGGCAACTGACCCTGTTGTCATGGCCGGAGAGGGTCCCTAAAGAAAAAAACAAATAAGCTATTAGACATCTGGATTTGAGTAGAGAAGAAAGTATTCTGATCAATAGCAGCCTGCATCCATGGCGGGAAACTGTTCCCTCAAAGAAAGGGTTCTCTCTTACTCTCAAAAACTAATAGGATATCCTATATGTCAAAGAACCCATTAGGAAAGGCATTCCACTCTGCTAGAGAATAAAGGAAACTCAGGTCCTTGTGATAACGAAGGAGGAGGAGGTGATTCTTTCAGTCTCTGGTGAAAACTGGAGGAGGCAAGGATGAGAGCGAGCAAGGCTATTCTCAGAGGCCAGGCTAGTCCTAGCTTATCCCTCATATTTGGGTCAAGAACAAGTCACTGAATTCTGGGAGAAACTCCTCTGAGTAACCTGATACACTGGATACTTCCCAAGCTACTTAACACTAAAGACACTGGGGCAGCTAAATGGTGTACTAGGATGGAGCATTTACCAGATTTGGAGTTAGGAGGACCTAAGTTCAAATATGGCCTTAGACACCTACTAGCTGTATGACCTCAGGCAAGACAATTAACCTATTTATCTCAAATAAATTAATAGGAAAATATTAAAGATATTAGTATTTTATTGTTAATGATTAGTTTTAATAATTATTAATGATTAGTTATTAATAACTGATCTTCTAGATGAGAGGATCAGTTCCAGGATGCCCTGAGAGTCTATTCCTGTTACTGTTGATTTGGCCTGGGTCCAGAACTGATTAGTCTAGTAGTACAGAAGAGTCTACATTCAGATATTTATATCCACATTTTTCACTATCTCCTGATGAGGGAAATGAGATATTTCTTCATTGTTAGGTAAATGAGGGAAAGGGAGAACTAGGAATGGAGAAGACCATAGTACCATAAATTTAGAGATGGAAAGGATTTTCAGTCATCTACTCCATCCTTCTTCCCATTTTATAGATGAAAAAACTGAGACTCCAAGATATTAAATATCTTTGAATTCAGATCCTCTGACTCCAAGGCCAACAGGGAATATTCCTTCTCTTCTTCCCAATTTGACCTTCCATTGGTAGGCACAGGTATTACAGAGAATCAGTGGCAGTAGTTGCGGAGAGGTAAAAAAGAATACGGTCCTATGTTATTGTTCAGTCATGTCCAATTCTTCAAGACTTATTTGGGATTTTCTTGGCAAGAATATTGGAGTGATTTGCCATTGCTTTCTCCAGTTCATTTTATAGATGAGGAAATTGAAACAAAGGTGTCCAGAAGTATGGAGCTAATAAATATCTGAGGCAATCTAAATTCAGGTGTTCCTGATTCCAAGCTTGACTCTCTATGCACTGCAGTACGTAGCTGCCCATAATAGTGCTTGAATAGTTATATAACCATAGAAATGGAAGGGGACTCTGAGATTATATATCCCCTGTCTATATTACAGAGGCAAAAAATGAGACCTGAGAACTGAAACGGCCCAAGACTAAAAAGCTGCCAGTAGAATTCTGATGTCCTGGGTTTAAGTTTAATTATCTTTCCACCTGATTGCTTTTTTAAAAAATCTTTTTAAGGAGATCACTTAAGACAGTTAGGTGATACAATAGATATACACCTGGGCCTTAAATCAGGAAAACCTGTGTTCATATTTGACCTCTTATATGAGCTATGTGACCTGGGCAAGCCACTTAACCTTGTTTGCCTCAGTTTCCCTAATTATAAAATGAGGATAATAATAAATTACTTTGTAAGGTTATAGTGAGGATCACCTGAAATATTTGTTAAGTGCTTGGAATATGCAAAGTACTCTTTAAATGCTTATCCCTTTTCCCCTTACTCCATCACATTTTTAACTTGAAAGTTGTAGTGAGAATAGTGGTAATAATGCCCATTCACATGGCATTTTAAAGTCCAAAGTATGTTACTTATGACAACTGTTGTTGCCTAATATATATATATATATATATATATATACACACATATATAGGGACAGCTAGTTGGTATAGTGGATACAGCACCAGCCCTGAAGTCAGGAGAACCTGAGTTCAAATCTGACCTCAGTCACTTAATACTTCCTGGCTGTGTGACAGGGACAAGTCACTTAACTCCAATTGCCTCAGGGGGGAAAATATATATATATATATACATACATATATATATAAACATAGGATAGAATGATTATATAAATATAGGATAGATATATTTACATGTAAATAATGATATATAAATATCATTATATAGATAAGGAAATGGAAATGACAGTGTGTGATGACCCTAGAGTGTCTTGACTGAAACAAAAGATGGTCCTGAACTATGTGGTATGGGGTGGTAGTATGATCTTGAAATTGAGAGATGGTAGTATGAGGAGCAGTATGAGAGGGGCAGCTAGGTGATTCCATAATTAACAGAGTACTGAGTCTGGAGTCATGAAGACTCATCTTCCTGAGTTCAAATCTAGCCACAGACACTTATTAGCTTGTGATCCTGGGCATGTCATTTAACCCTATTTGCCTTAGTTTTCTCATCTATGAATTGAGCCAGAGAAGGCAATGGCAAACCATTCTAGTATCTCTGCCAGGAAAATCCCCAAAGGGGTCACTAAGAGTCAGACACGATTGAAAATAACTGAGCTGAATTATGGGGAGAGCCTCCTGAATTGGGGCTAATAAGAAAGTTCTAGATCATGAAGGACAGCTACAAAGGTCCTAAACATGGAAAGAGAAGGTATTAGAAAGAAAGAGAGACAATCTGAAAAAAAAAAAAAAAGGCAATCTCACCAACACGTTCACCCTTCAGGGAGTCCCAAATGTTGCAGTTAAAGTCATCATAGCCAGCCAGCAACAGGCGGCCACTTCGAGAGAAGGCAACTGATGTGATCCCACAGATGATGCTTTCATGTGAATATGTAATTAGTTCCTGATCAGCCCGAAGGTCGAAGAGACGACAGGTAGCATCATCTGAACCAGTACAAATTGCTTCACCATTTGGGAAGAACTAAGGGGAAAGGAAAAACAAGATCACTTCAGGGTGCCCTTTTCAGGAACCTTATCCCATACTTTAAAAAAAAATCTTCTTAAGTATCCTTAGGCAATTTCTCTTCTATTCCAATTCTGGTCCTCTGTAATCCCCCAGCTTAACCTTTCCCTATTTTCTGCCTCCTGAAACTAATAAGTAAATTTCTTGCTCCCTGATGTGGTTTTATTTTATGGGGTGGAAGACAATTGGGGTTAAGTAACTTGCCCAGATCACACAGCTAGTAAATGTCTGCGGCCATATTTGAACTCAGATCCTTCTTATTCCAAGGCTGGTGCTCTATTTACTGATCCACCTAATTGCTCCCTACCCCTTTGGTTTTAAAGTCTGTGGTTCTTATGGGTTTGAGAGATGTAAGAAGAGCTGAGTCAAATCCTAAAGATAGAGTTAGAGGTGAAAAGATTAGAGTAAGGTAACTACAAAAAGGGAAGCAAAAACAAATCGTAAGTGTGGGGTATAAATAAAAAGATCATTAAAAAGACATTGAATCCTGAGTAATGGCAAAACTAATGAATATTCATCCAAGAGAAAAAAAATAAAACATAACTTCTCCCTCAGAGCAGAGATGTGGAGAATTACTAGAACTAAATATTTTCTACATGAAAATATCAGCAGCCTTATATCAGATGCTTTTGCTTAATTGTTTTCTTATCTCTTCATAAGGAGAGGTTTGGTCTTGAGGGGACAGGAAGGAAATGATTGTGATATAAAGGCAAAAATCCTCAACCAAATTCACGTTAAAAAACCACGTGCAGGGTTCTTGATGAAGTAAGGAAACCTAGATACAAAGAAAGCGGTACATACGCAGATAGCATTGATGTCAGACTCATGACCGGTGAAAGTTTGGCGGCAAGTCCCCTCTCGTACATCCCAAAGCTTAGCACTGGCATCACAAGCCCCAGAAATAAAGAGTTTGAAATCAGGAGAAACAGCTAGGCTCATGCAATCTCCTGTGTGGCCCACAAATACCATCTTCTGCTGCCCAGTCTCAATGTCCCATAGAGCACTGTAGGCAAGTAGGGGAGAAAAAGGAGAAGAAAACAATTGGCAGCATTTCCCCCCAAAGCACATTATTTTGATGCCTAAATTTCCCACCTACCCCCAAAAGCATTAGATCTTTCGTTACCATGTGGTATCTCCAGAGCTGGTCACAATGTTGTTGTCATCTAAGAATCGGCAGCAGGAGAGGTAACCTGGTGGGGATAGAAGGGCTGTCACCAGGGGAAGTGCTAAGCCTTCAGTGGAGACGCAGTCTTCCTCTTCATGTTTAGTTGGAGAGGTTCTCCCCTGTCAGGGACTCACCTGTGTGGGCATTCAGCTCCCGGCTGACCTTGACATTGCCCTCTCGGGATTTGAGGCTGTAGATGGAGCACATATTGTCCAGTCCCCCACAAGCCACGAAGTTTCCCGATGGAGCATACGCACAGGTCATGACCCAAGAGGAACGGAGTGGGATGGCATGGACCTGGTGGCAAAGAAGCAGAATGATATAAGGACCAGTAGCAGGTTCAGAAGAAGAAGAGGGATGGGGGGAAATTAAAGAAGGAAATGGTGGTGGGTTCAGGAAGTATGGCAGTAGGAAAGGGGCTTTGCCTGAGTAATGGGGAAAGTCCTTCAGGGCAGAGGGGCACGAATCAAATAGGTACCTTGTTGGTTGTGTAGGTATCCCACACAATCAGCTTTCCATCTTGTGAAGCACTCACTAGTAGCCTAGAGAGAATAAGGAATCCAGATTACTCAAGAATTTCATTTCTCCCTTTTTTCCCCCTATCCCAGATTCTTCTTCAACTCACTTGGAGTCAGTAGACCAATGCATGGCATAGATCTTGGCCAAGTGTCCTCGGAGAGTCCGGCGTGTTCGCATCTGAATCCGCCCAACAACCTCTAGACCAGAAGTAAGCTATAAATAAATTGACGTTAATTAGAGTTTTAGAGGCTACCTAGATTCCTGCATGCTGATTGCATTCCATCCCAGGACTATCCTATCCTGCAATGTCACTCTGAGCATGAAATTCTGAATTCTTCCAATCTTTTTTCTTTACTTTCAAACTCCTGACTCTACTTCCTTGTTTTGATGGAAAAGCTCTTACCTCTGCCAGGGTAGTGTCAGCACAGGCTTTCCGGGCATCCTGTGGGAAGAGCAATCTGATATCAAGGTTGGGGAAGGGCAATAGGGAGACAAGGAGGGAGTTAAAGGTTTTGATTTAAGTTGGGGAACAGAGGAATCCCAAAGCTTGAGGGGATCCATTGTAAGGGACTCTTAGATCTAGAGTACCAGCTTAAAGGATTCACAGGGTTAAGAAGAATCCACAGGTATGGGGAGCATGGGAGATTACCGCAATCTGTGTCTTGAGCTGTTCAGCTTCCTGACGCAATTGCTCCATCTCCCCCATGGCTAATAGATGAAACTGCTCCTGTCCCTGTCCTGGCAAGGGCATATAGATAATTAGGGAACTCATTCTCTGTGCTCACTGCACCTCCCCTCACCCTGAACAACTCCTTTCTGATCTTACCAAGTCACTTAGGCTGTATCCCTTTATATTCCATCTACACAGTTTCAGAAGGGAGTAATATTCCAACTAATAGCTCCCATTTATGCACAAATTGTAGGCTTACCAAGCACTTTCCTCACCGACACCTTGGGAGGTAAGTGGTACAAATGCCATTACCCTGTTTTGCAGATGACAGGAGAGGCTGAGAAAGTGAAATAAATCACCCATACTAAGAGTTAAAGCTAGGATTCAACATGTTTTCCACTATGTCACGTAAATAATTAGACCCTTTCCCCTAAAGCAGTATAGGATCCTTCCCCAAAAAAGAAAACTTCTTAGGGTGCCTTCAAATGTACAAATGATAAGGTTAAAGGTTACCCCTTCACCCCACAAATAGATTCCCATTCCCTCTAAGTTCAGTTAAGTTCAGTCCCACTTCAGTTCACCAAAACAATCCCTTCAGCCTTTCCCACCCTGCCACAGTAGCAGACCAGTCCTTACTTGAGTGTGAATTTGAGTTTACTCTGGATCTTGACTCTTCCTCTCTTGTCTCTGGTTCAATGCCCTTGGATCAGCCGCCCCAGTTCTACTACTGGCCTGGTCCCAGTGAGGTAAGTGGGTAAAATCAGGTGGGGAAAGGGAAGAACTGGAGTGAAAGGTTAAGGTCTGGACAGTTAAAGTACTATTAAGAAGTCTAAGGGGGAAAATCTGGAGCTAGATAGTGAAGGGGTAATATAGGGCTGAGTCTTGGTGGAGTCTGCCAGAGAGGGTCAGGTTCTCTTGCAATGTTCCCCTGGATTCTTACTGGGAAGCATTAAGGAAAGATAGGGGTAGGGTAGGAGGAGCATGTGCTTACCAGGCCACCTCTCTGATGGCAAAGATAAGAGCATCAAATCACAGCTGGGATTAGACTAAAGCTGTTGAGGATTAGGAGGTCAGACTTTTGTTGTTTTTTGGGGGAGGACAAAAGAATGATAGCAATGATAAGTCTCAATTGAGATTATTTTAGAAGAAGGAAGATCCAGCCTAGATTCCAGAACAGGGAATCGAGTAAGGGTTAGGGATGATGACATTGACAAATATCCTTGTGTACACTCCAAAGTAAGCGGCTCCCTGGGACTGACCGAATCACCAATTGCTAGTAGGGTTTATGAGAAGGGAGGGGGGTTCACACAGAAAACAGAGATGAGATTAGAGGAGACTGATCTGGATAATCCCCCTCCCCAAACCCCCTACCAGCTGTCCACAGGTCTTACCTCTAGGGGAAGGGCTTAAAGGAGAGAAAAGTGGATGTGGGGAGTGGCTTGTCTGGATCCAAAACTAGAGAGGCAAGGGGTTGGGAATAGGCCATCTCAATATATCCCTCTCCTCAGTGTTAGGCATCCACAACTACCTCCCTCCTTCCAGCATCCCATAAAGTCCTATCCGGGGTGAGTCAGAATGTCCTGGAATCCATTAAAACTTTGGTAGAGAAGAGTGGGGCTGAAGATTGAGACCAAAAGGAGGGATGATTTGGGGCCTGGACCATTTGTTTGAGCAGAACAGGTGACAGATTTCATTAATAAATCTAGAAGTATTAACTCAGTCTCCTAGCATGAAGGCAGCTTTCAACACAGAGAACCATCTTTATATTCACATTTACATTCATAAGTAACACAAACTTTGGGATTTGAATGTCCTTTATTGCTTTGTGTAACAGGGGATGACCTCCCACTCTTCCTCTTTTCCCTCCCTGCCCCCCCAAAGCACTCAAGCATTTTCTGTTCTCCTATCACTTAGGAGATCATTGAGATCTCCCTCTACAAGTGAGGTCACATCATTAGTCTCCATCCCTCTCCTATCACTTGGTAAAGGTAAAATGCTCCATTGTTCTCTCTGTCCCCCTGAAGGGTGATATGTGGGTTTGGGAAGGTAATATGCTCATGAAGCCATACTCTTCCAGATTCTGAGGTATTTGGCCCATGATGTTACCTCTCCTCCCTCTTCACATACTTGCAATCCAACCTTCATAACAGAAGTTCTACCCCACTGATCCTTGAAGAAAGAGAGGAGCTTCCTCTGTCCAGTTGATTATGACCTAGAAGGCAATTGATATTAACTCATTATGTCAGTGGGTAGCTGTGTGGTCCATGGAATGAATTCACTATCACCACTTTGATTGGAATGTCTCTTAAGTAATCTTGTCTCCTTCATCCCTTCAAAGCTCTTCCCGAGCAGGATGTTGCCTTCTGACTTCCAATCGGGCTTGCTGTGGCTTCCTTCCCAAAACACTGGGAGGCTCTGGGGAGGAGTCTCCACTCGGTATTTCCCCCTCTTCAGATTTGTCCGATTCCCGTAGCAGAATCTCAGCCTCTGCACGGTCCTGATTGGGGGATATAGAAAAAAAAGTCAATGAATCTTTGTTAGAAGTTATCTCCTTTGATTCAGGCCAGTTCCAAAGGTCTTATGATGAAGAAAGTCATCTACCCCCAGAGAGAGGACTGTGGGAACTGAGTTGGGATCACAGCATAGTTGTGCTTCTTGTTGTTTGCTTGCATTTTGCTTTCTTTCTCACTTTTTTCCTTTTTAATCTCATTTTTTCTTGTTCAAGATGATGATTATGGAAATATATATAAAAGAATTACATGTTTAACATATACTGGATTGCTTGCCATCTAGGAAAGGGGGTGAGGGAAAGGAGGGGAAATCTGGAAAGCAAGATTTTTGCAAGGGTCAGTGTTGAAAAATTGTCCATGCATGTTTTGAAAATAAAAAACTTTAATAAAAAAATTTATCTTCTAGAAGAAGTATATCAGTGGAAGGAATTCTCTCTGTAACATCCCTGATATTCTGTAGAGTCACCCACCCTCTGTTTAATTAAATACTTCCAAGAACAGGAAGCATACCTCATTGTTAGATAGCTCTGATATCATCAATTTTTTTTCTTATATTAAACAGAGACCTAATTCTCTATAACTTATTCACATTATCCTGGTTCTGTGCTCTGGAACTACATAAAATAAATCTAATCCCTTATCCAAGTGACAATCCACTAAATATTTGAAGACAGTTCTCATATCTTGAGACTCTTCTTCAGTTTAAACACCTCTACTTCACTCAGCCATATTTTATATTATCTCATATTTTCATGTATTACCTCATATTTTTCTTGCTATTCTGGTTATCCTCTTCTCCAATTTATTTATGTTCCTCTCAAAATATAATACCCAGAATAATTCAGCATAAATACTTGATATGAGCTGACCCAGTATAGAATATAATAAAATGGTTATGTCCCTCTCTTATTCCTAATTCTTTATTTCTATTAATATAGATTAAGATCAAGTCAGATTCATATTGAGCCAGTAGTAAACTAAAACTATTGCCTTTTCACACAATTTGCTCTATTTTTTCCTATCCTGTATTTATTAAAATGATTTAATTTTTTTCCATTTATGTCATTTAATATATTATTTTCCTGATTCAGCTTATTCTAATTTGCATTAGTTAAAATAAATATTTCCATACTTTTTTGAATTCTTAGTATTCATCATTTCTTATAACATAAACAATATTCCATTATGTTTGTTTATCACAATTCATTCAGGCATACCCCAGTTGATAAACACATGCACTGTTGCCAGTTCTTTCTTATCATAAAAGGTTCAGCTATAAATGTTTTGACAGATGCAGCACCTTTCTTTCTGTCTTTGACCTCTTTGAGGTATGGGTAATATAATCTCTAGATGAAAGCATATGGACATTTTAGTCATTTTCTTTGCATGATTCTAAATTATACACACAATTTTTAAACTGAATCCTCCCACCAGAACCATTCTATACCTCTGTTCTCCTGTCTCCTCTCACCTGTTCCATATGCTCTGAGGCCCAAGTGTGCCATAGTGCTAAGGTGCATCTCCGTCCCTTTGTCACAGCCCATACTCCATGGGGATTCTCTCCCCCAGAGCTGAAGGCCACAAGGCGTCCACATTGAGGGCGAACTTGGGCCTGGGAATCAATAGTAGGGTGGGAGGGGGAGAAAAGAATGATCGTCACAGTTCCAGAAACTCACTTTCCCTCTACATTCTATATAACAATGGCCTCCTACAGGGATAGACCAATAAACAAGTCACCACTTCCCATTCATTTGTGCCATAGTCTAGGTTCAAAACAAAAGCTAAAGGGATAAAGATGGTTTCTGTGGTCTCAGACCAGGAACATGGTATGGAGACATGTAGAATGAGTCTCCTAGAACTCCTAGCTTTCCCTCAGCCCCACACACCAGTGGGACATCAACCAAGGAACTATTAAAACAACAATAAACAACATCAACAGAAACATGGAGGCAATGAAGCACAACCTAGTTAAAAGAATGTGGTAGATCTCACTCTCTTCAGAACTCAGTGTGTTGGGAATAGTTTCACTGGCTCCCTCCCCCTGTCACATCCCAGAGAACAATGGCTACAATCCTTCTCATCCTCAAATGTAGGGCAAAGGGAAAAATACCAGCAAGTTTCATCCCCAGTTAGCCAGAACATAGGAATCCTGAGCACCAGGGCAGAAAGGCAGAAATATGGGACCTGAGGGGAAGGGGAGCCCCAGATTGTTCATCCTCTATTTTAAAGGCTTTGTTCTGGGATATAACTCTGCCTGTTTTTATATTCTATTTATTCTTGGTATTTTTATCTCCTAAAAAGGAGATATTAAAAAGGAGTGTGAAGCCATTTAGTAGGATAGAGCTGAGGATAAAATTAGGCTAAAAAAGGAAAAGGAATCTTAGAAATATCTTGCCTTTTCACCTTCCCCTCCCTCCCTCTCAAGGAGGCAATAGAAAATAAGTAAACTTAACCAGTCATAGATACATCTATCTAGAAAATAGCAAAGGTAAATAAGAAGGAAGTAGACAGATAAATAATTGCCTCTTCCTCTCAGTCCCAACTTCTTGTTTCCTTTCCAGGAATTCAATGTTATCATAGAACTGAGACCTTCTTGGGGAGGTAGAAATGAAGTTCCTTTTCCTATGGACTTGAGACCATTAGGTCATAGAGGTGGGTAAGTAGGATTAGCGATGGTACTGACAGTAAAATCCCTGAATGAAGCAGAAGGTAGGATACCATGTAGGCTATACTGCCTTCCTTAGTGGGTACCCCTTTATATCCCAGAGAAGGAAACATGGCAGAGATCTATGGGTAGGTCCTTATTTACTGGTTGAGAGAGAAGGAAGGGTGGAGGAAGAGAAAATATAGTAGGGAAAGAGTTAAAATAGGCCCAATCATTTTTTTCTGCATTTGCCTCTGGGCAGTTTCTAATATGAATCCTGACCATTCTTCCACCCCTTACCATGTAAGTTCCCCCTTCCCTACTCACCGTCACAGTGAGGGCATCTGGCTCAGTAAAGAACAGGTCCCCACCCTGGAAATCATCATTGAGATAAAGGAGCCCACTGGGGAGGGAAAAGGAAAGAGAGTAAGCCTCTCCTCTGCATGAAGGGACTTTAGAGCTCGTCTTCACCAATTTCTGTATTTTATAGATGCCATGCTAGGAAGATACCCATCACTGAAGACTGCTCTATGAAAACTATGGAGGAGGGCATATAGGCTAGCCTTCCACCCACCCTCATCCCCACCTGTAGTCCCGGTAAGTATATGCTGGAGGCTCCTTCCAGCACTCCCCACTGTAAGGGTCCAGGAGACAGTTGTCAGCATGAACTGGGTGGCTTAGGTCCATCCGCTGTTCTTGCTCCCCTGAAATGCAGAGACATTGGGTAGAAATGCACATGTCATTTCTTTTCTTCTCTCCCTATTGCACTCAGTTACATCCCAATGGGCCATTGAGGATGGACATTCTTCCTAGAGCTAGAGATATTTCCCAGGAAGAGCCCCAGAAGAGATCTTCTTGAACTGAGGAGAAAAAAGAGCACACACTCAAGTATGTGGGAAATCTTAAGGGTGTTAAGGCTAGAAGAGGAGGTTTTGAGGAAGGGTGAGGGCACCAGGTGAAAGGAAGCCTTAGTAAATACCATCGATGGCACTTCGACACACTAGGTGAGTGAAGGAGAGGTGCAGGGGCCACTGGGGGGAGAAGTATGCTTGGGTCAAGTTCCGTGCCCTCTCACTGACTTCCAGCAACAGTTTAGCTCCCTGTCTGTCCACAGCTCCAGCCCGGGCCAGCTACAAAGAAGATGTGGGGTTGAAAAAGCAAAGAAAAGTAACAGAGAGGGAAGAAGCCTCAGTTTGCTTCTCCCAACAATCTCCTTGGGCTTAGCAACTCCAAGGTTTCCTGACAGCCTACTTTTGATTGTTCAATCTTTCAATCATGAATGATTCTATGTAACCCCCATGGACAAAGTCCATGGAGTTTTCTTGGCAATGATAAAGGAATAGTTTGCTATTTCTTTCTCCTCTGTGTTCTCATTTTATAGCTGAGGAACCAAGGCAAATAGGGGTTAAGTAACTTGTCTAAGTCATATGGAATCTGAGGTCAGATTTAAATTCAGATTTCCTGAATCTAGACCCAGAACTCTACCCATTGTATCCCCTAACTGCCCTTGCCAGCCTCTTTAATATCCTTAAAATCTGCTTACCTCTATTAAATTTGGAATATAAGCCTCAGGCATCTGAGTTAGAGCAGCCCTTTCCTCACCACTGAGCAAATTTCCCAAGTCCCTGGTATGTCATCTCTCCCAAATCTCAGGAAAGGACTTAGAAATATGGGCCCCTTCTCACCTGGGCAGCCCTGAGTACTGTGAGCCCCTCAAAAAGCTCATGAGGAGTGTGTGGAGAACGCCGACTCCGGTAGCCATCTCCCATCTTAGCCGCATCCTAAAGGACACAGAAAGATTATAGGATGACTATGGTACCAATTCCTCATCCATCCACAAATTACAGCTGATTTCACTCTATAGTCTCTGCTATGAGAACTCCAGAGGCATCCTTCCTGGGTTCTTGTTGGAAGTTAGAGATCACCAAGGTCCTGTAATTCTTCCCTCCCATCTCTAGCTTTCTTTTTTTCCTTCACCTTAGCCAACTGCAGCAGGATTTCACACTCAGCAGGGGTGAGCAGCCCATCCAGCACTGCCCTCTCAGAACCATTCAGCTGCCCTGCATCCTGGGTTAAAGTCACACCCTCCAAAAATTGGATATCTGGTATGGAAACAGGAATAAGCTGAGAGGATAAAGAGTCAGAGACTCCAAAATGGGGGATTCCAACAATGCTCAGGGCACATCCAGAACAGTGTCAATTGGTGAATTTAAAGTTCCCATTCCCATCTGTTTCCCTCTTTTTCAGACCTCCCTGGAACTCACCCCTCCATTTTGCCAAGGACTCTGGCTCCGGAAGTTTGGAGTCCCAAGGCCTCTTCTCTTGATCCTCTCTCCAGGGGAAGACACATGCTCAGTTAGAGGAGGGGAGATCCTAGAGACCACTTTGAAAGATCTATCCCCCCTCTCTTTTCCCAGGAGCTCTAACCTAATCTTATCTTTACCCTTTTCCCCTCTTCCCCAACTTCTCTCTCCTATCCCCCTCCATCATGAAACATCTCCTACCTAAGCTTTTTCCTCAGTTCCTCAGGGATAACATCATCTGGGGTCCAAGAATCCTATAATGATTAGGAATAAGACCTTTATCTCCAATCCACTGCAGATACCCTCTCTCCCCCCCAAAATTCCTTACCCTTTGGGACAACTTTGCCTTGTACTTCTCACCCATATGTCCTCTCAGGACTTTCACAATAGTGGACACCTTTGGGGTGGAAAGTAACCCTAACCCCAACCCTCCACAGGAGACATTCAGGGGGATATCACTCACAGGATCTTTGAAACTGGTCCCTAGGTGCACCATGGCATAGTATAGCAGTTTCTTCTCCCCCAAGGATTGAAGAACAAAATGTCGAATGTCCTAGGAGTGTTAGAGATCAATGAACAGAGAAGAGTTAAAAAACAGAGACATGATGAGGCTCCTATCCCAATTATATTCCTAAAACAAGTCTAGAGCCTATTTTATGGAATCTAGAAGTGGACTTTGTAGAGTACTTATGGAACTTCCTCTGAGAAATGATTCCTATTCATAAGATGAGATTTGGAGTTGGAGGAGAATTTAGAGTTTCTGTAATTCTACTCCTTTTCATTTTACAGATCAAGAAACTGAGGCCCAAAGATGTGACATGACTTGTCCACACAGATGGTGAGGAGAAAGATGAGAATTTGATCTTCTATCTTCTAACATTACCACATCCTCTACTCTTATTGTTGACTATATACATATACAAAGTGATTATGATATTATAACTTATAATGTAGTATTCTGGAATAACTGTTCCCAAGGGGCTAGAGGTACCTTGGATCAGAGAAAGGAGCTCAGAGCCATAACTCAGAGCTGCAAAGTCATAGAGGAAAATTATCTGAAGCCTTGACAGAACATTCAAAGGCTAGATAAGAAAATTCCTTCTCATCTGGGGATCCAGACAAGAAGACCAACATGAGCCAAGAAGGTTACAGAGTAAAAATGAAAGGTAGTTCCATGTCAGAGAGAATACTTATATCCAGAGAGAAGATTAGGAAATAGATTCTGGAGGGGATCAAGAACATCCTAAATCTAGCCATGTTACCATTCAGAATCTGCTTCAAGTTAGCATCTTCTTAATTTGGCCTAGTGTCTAAAACAGACAAAATTGAGATTAAAAAATTGTGAATCTTGGGACTCTGTAAATTGTACCACTCAAGGCTGACTGTTGGCTGGACTTTGGCTGACTCAGGATAGTATTCTGTTCTCTCTGAATCTACTCCATTTCTATGTTTTTGCAGACTTTTGCTTTGGATTTACTTTTCATCTTAATTTCCTAGTAAAACTCTTTTGAAAAAAATTCTAAGGGCAGCTGGGTGGCGCAGTGGATAGAGCACCAGCCCTGAAGTCAGGAGAACCTGAGTTCAAATCTGACCTCAGACATTTAACACTTTCTAGCCGTGTGACCTTGGATAAGTCACTTAGCCCCAATTGCCTCAGAAAAATTCTAACTTTGTTTGTATTGATCTAAAGAGAAAAGAGATTTATCTACACTTAGTCCAAGATGACTTTGGAGATCAAAGCAAACCTAGAGAAACCAGCCTGATAATGATAGGGCATGCTTTGATTCCTTATAACAATAGATGGAAGTAGGGCAGGTAAAGAAGTCAAAACTCAGGCTAGACTGTTCATTGGCTCTAAGAATTTTGCCTTTATACTCTTCCCTACCTTCCCCTCCACTCACAGTTCTTTCCCAGATCTCAGATACACTGAGATGGTTTCATTATTTTAATCTCATATACCAGAAGTTCCAAAGGAGCTAAAACTTATATTGGAATCAAATCTCTCTCTCTCTCTCTCTCTCTCTCTCTCTCTCTCTCTCTCTCTCTCTCTCTCTCTCTCTCTCTCTCTCGTATATATAGGTGTTCACACGCTCAGGACAATGATCACAAGATGTGGTCATGGAAGGAACCTTACATATGGGATTGAGAGAGTCACGAGAGAGTAAGGGGATCCGGTTATTCCAGGTAGAGAATGGAGTCCAGAGTAAAAATACGAGTTTTGGAGACAATGTTCTGTTGGCAATGTTCATATAAGTTAGGTACTTAGTTTGGGTTTTGAGCTGTTGGGACCAGGTATTACAGCTTACCTCTCTGGCACTAAGATCAGGACTCTGCTCACCCAACAGCTTCTGGTATTTATTCAGGGCTCCTTTCACAGCCTCATCATCAGGATAGAAAAGCAGGATGCTCAATGCATTTTCCACTGCCTGGGAGAGATTCCCCACTGGAGATGAAGAGATGGGGGCAAGGACAGAAAAACATGTAGGGTAGCTTTAATGGGAAGACAGATGGCAGGAGTAATGGAGATGCAAAGACTGACAGGCAAAGATGGAATTACAGATAGACAAGAGAGGAACTAAGAACAATAGCGAATATGCCATCTATGCTGGGGAATATGGACCAATCATAATGATTCTGAACCCTCCTCCTCACCCACTTCCTGCTGACACTATCAATCCCACTTGAGGAAGGTTTTTCTGTGTCTGATACATTTAAAATCTGACTTCCAACTTACCTAGTTCAGGAAAAGAGCAAAGAAGAGAACAGATAGAAGGACAAAAAGCAAGGTATAGCAATTAAAGCTAAAAGGAGCTGAACAGAACATTTCCAGGGTTTTCTCATCTGCTCCAAAGAAGACTGGAGGCAACCCTGAAGGAAATAAAAACAGAAAAGCAGTACACAGCTAGAGAAATGGAAAGGTATGATTTAAGGAGCTCCCATTTGGACAAGTTTTGCCACCTCTTGTTAAAAACCAAGAAAAAAAGTCATCCCCATTCCCAACTCTACTCACCTTGAGCATGGGCTTCCTGTAGCTGCCATAGCTGGCTAGGTAGGAAGTCGGAGATGGGGGAGTTCTGGCCAGGCCGTGTGGCTACAGCCCCAGGACAGCGCTGCCGGCACTGCAGAACTTTGATCCAATGTCCTGGGGGAGGAAGAAGGGACATTGACTCTGGAAGATCCAGCCTCTCCCCAACACATGTTCTTATGCTTACTTCCAATAAATAACCCTTCCCCTATCTCAGCCTCAAACCTGCAATGGCTTCATAGAGGCCATTCTGGCTCTCAGGCTGAGCATCCCCTTCTTCCTCCTTCTCCTCCTCCTCTGTGAGCTGCTCCTCTGGTCCCTCACATTCTGCTCGACAGTTCTCCATCTGGGCCAAGCTCTCCCTGAGGGCCTCTTCCAGGAGAGGCAGTGCTGCTGCTACCTCCTGTCTCTTTAGCAGTTCCACACCCTCATCATATGCCGCCTAGGGAAAGGGAGCAGGGATTAAAGGTGTGGTCCCAAGTACCACCTATTGAGGGCTCATATAGTGGCAATTAGGTGATTCAAAGAGTAGAGCGCTGAGTGAAGTTCAGAACCTCAAACACTTACTATGTGTGAATCTGGACAAATGACTTAATCTCTTTTTGCCTCACTTTCCTCAAGTGTAAATTGGAGATAATAATAGTACTTCCCTCCCAGGATTATTGTGAAGATAAAATGAGATAATATTTGTAAAGACTTCAGTACAGTGACTAGCACATAATAACTGCCATTTAAATGTTAGTTATTAGTACTATTAACTACAAAACCCATTTTGTCTATCAGGGTAACCATGAGAAAATTAACTTTCCATAGCTTTATTTTGCTCGTTTGCAAAATGGTGATAATGATATTGGCAAAAGCTATTTCATAATGTTGCTACAAGCACTATGTGAATATTAAGCAATTGTTATTTTTTTGTAAGTCTTGCGGAAATACATAGCATAGAATAGATACAAGAGTTAGAAACAGTGGTAAGAGTATCTTAGCAGGCTGAAATAAGTTTCATTTGGAGACCTGGTTCTCCTCCAGTAAATGCTACTTTATAACTCACTTGGGAGAAAGGAGGTGAAAGATGTAGTTTTAGAATCAATGTTAAATTTCATCAGAGTTAAAATTCAAAGGGACTCTGATCCAAACTCTTCAGATGGTAGAAATGATTCGCTCAAGCAAGGTCATTGTTGCTTAGTATCAGAACTGAGGTTGCAAACCAGATCCCACTATCTCCCAGGCTATCTGAGGAGTCTTTCTATTACAACTCTGATCTGTCAAGGATGGGAGCAAGATGAAGATTGGATGACAGAAGCAGAGAGTGAGTTTGGCTGGAGAAGGCAACTCACCCAGTGAAGGGGATTCTCAAGGTCCCGGAAGCTCTGACGGCGCACCCCAGACATTCGATGATACTTCACCATGTCCTCCCGGATCTGGAGGTGCTTTGGATTTGCCACATAGAAGGTGTGAGCTGCTGCCACTGCCAGGTCCAATTTCTTCAGCTTTGAATCAGTCATTGGGGGAATGGAAGGGGAGCTGTGAGAGGGGCAGTTCCCTCCATATACCATATCTGCCCTTTCTAAATATCCATTCCATCCTGGAGCAATGTTTTAGGTCCCTCCCCACTGGACATCACCTCATAATCAAGACAGTTTACCTCCCTTTCACGTTCCACATCCCGACTCTGGAGCAGGCTCCCAAACCACCTGTTGTTTATTCTCCTAGGACCTACTCAAAATCAAGGTGCAGAATCCTGCCTCTATGCATTTATCAGTCTTTCCCCTCTTGCTGAGGACTACTACCCTCCCCCCCCATTTCAAATAAGTTTTTCTATGGAAAACATTCCACATCGATGAGGATGGTCCTCTGTAACTATCTATTGACAAGCTCTAAAGATCTTAGAAGATCTTAGAGATCATCCTTTTCTAGTCCAACCCTTCATTTTAAGCCCTGATTTGGAGTCAGAAAAAATCTGGGTTCAGATCCCACTACCAGCTTTTACCTAGCTGAGACCATTGGTTGAGTCATTTAATTTAAATGAACTTCAGTTTCCTTAACTATAAAATGAGGATAAGAATATCTTGTAACTCCCCCAATAAGGTTGTAGTTGAGAGCTAAATTAATATACCCATATTATCAACTATTACTGATGAGAGAAGAGATGTCCAAAAGGGGAAAGTGATTTAGGTCACAAAAGCACAAGGAACCCAAACTTAGGTTTCTTGATTCCTAATCCAGAGCTAGGCTTGGGGATTTTGGGGTAAAGAAATATTAAGGAGGTGCAGCTAGGTGGTGCAGTGGATAGCGCACCAGCCCTGAAGTCAAGAGGATCTGAGTTCAAATCTGGTCTCATTCACTTAACATTTCCTACCTGTGTGACCCTAGGCAAGTCACTTAACCCCAATTGCCTCAGGAAGAAGAAGAAGAAGAAGAAGAAGAAGAGGAAGAAGAAGAAGAAGAAGAGGAAGAAGAAGAAGAAGAAGAAGAAGAAGAAGAAGAAGAAGAAGAAGAAGAAGAAGAAGAAGAAGAAGAAGAAGAAAGAAGAAGAAGAAGAAAGAAAGAAAGAAAGAAAAGATAAAAGGAAAGAAAAAAGAAAAAAATGTTAAGGGAAGGTAGGCATCTGATCAGGATGAAATAGGGCAACATTACCATCTGGTACCAGGTTGAGTGAGATGGACAAAGGAAGATGAGAAAACACCCCTCCCCAATTCCCTGCATCAGTGAAAGGGGTAAACTGGAGGAGGGGATTGGAAACTCGTCCCAGACGAACATGTTGGATTTTAGGACCCCGAAGTGTGTTTAAAAGGTGGACCAGACGGCCTGTGGTGCTAGGCAGAGTAGGAATCCAGGCCACATAAGCAGAAAGAGCAGGAAACCATATTTTCCATCTCCACCCTCTCCTTCATCAGTCTCAGGAACACGGTCACCCATCCTGTCTTGCCCTAACATTCTAGTTCTCCCAATCCCCATCCCTAACCCCAGATTCTCCTCCGTCCTTCTCTGGAATCTCTTTTGGGCCCTAATTCCTCATTCCCTTCCTTTTTCCCCTAAAAATCTTCTAACCCTATTTTTCTGGATCTAATTTTTACAAAGATCGATAATCACTCCTACATTAGTTTTAATGTGGTGTAGTGGAAAGGGCTCTCAAATTCGAGGACCTGTGTTCCAAAAGCAATTCTACTCCTTATAAGCCGTGTGACTTTGGGCAAACTAACGTCATAACTCTCTGGGCCCGTAACTCTCTTCTGTAATTTGAGGAGGAATGTATTAGAATGGGGAATGCATTAGAGAATCCTCAAATGGCTCGTCTCCCCTTGCATAGTCGCTCTAATATTACGCCCTCTGGCTTTTGTTTTCAGAGGATCGTTGAATTTCGTGCAGGAAGAAACCTTAAAATCTAACACAGATTCCTTACTTTACGGATGAGGAAACTGAGGCCCAGTGAGATGCACTGATTTGCCTCAGGCTACACAGGTAAGGCACGGAGAGGAGCAGAGTCGCATTCGAACCTCCAACCCTTCTGGCTCCAGGAGAACCTGCACTCCAAAGAATGAGAGCCGTTCCCCACCTCAGCCCTTGCCCGCACCTGGTAGTAGGCTCTCTGCAAGTAGTTGTAGGGCTCCCGGCGGCGGAAGGCATCCTGGAGCGCACGCACCGTTCGGTGCCCAGCGGCGCCCCTGGGTCCCAGCCTCCGGGCCGCACACTGGCTCAAGCATTCGGCTCGGCGCAGCGCGGCGCGGAGCAGCAGCCTTTCCCAGGGCCCTGGGCTGAAGTCCGAGCCGGGCTCGTTCGAGGGCACTGGGGGCAGCTCGGTCCCCGGCTCCGCCGCGCACCGTGCCCCGCAGTCCCGCCTCGCGCGGCCCACTTCGGCCCTGCTTCTCAGCGCCTCCCGAAGGAGCGCGACCGCCCGCTCCCAGGCCCCTGCGGCATAGGCGCGCAGCCCATCTGCGTACAGCAAATCTGGGGACTGGAGAGGCACTAGCCCGGGCAGCTGGGCCAGGCCTGGGGGCTCCGCGCAGCCCCGAGATGGAAGGAGCAGTAGGAGAAGGAGGAGCGACAGCATGATGTGGAGGTTCGGCAGGAGAAGGAGACAGAGTAAAGGCAGGAATGTAAGAGGGAGGGGAGAGGAAGGAGAGAGAGCTAGAGAGGAAGCGAGGGGGATGGGGAACGAGAAAGAAAGAGAGAAAGCAAGACGATAGAGAAAAGAAAGGAGAGGTAGAATATGACAGAGCAGCTCTTCCCACTGGGATGATTAAGAGAAAATGAAGAGAGAATCAGAGGGAGAGGAACAGATGGAGAGAAAGAACTGGAGAGAGGGGAAGAATTGGATATGGAAAACATATAAGAAAAAAAATAGGGAACTTGGGTTAGGGGAGAGAATGAGGGAGATTCATCTTTTTGGAGGAGGGAGGGAGGAGTAACTCCCAGATCCTGCGGGTTCTGGATGAGAGAGATGCATCGTAGAGTGAGAGTTAAGAATTGGATAATAGATTGATGGGAGACTGTCCCCATCGGAGCAGGCAGAGGGATATTCTGGGGGGGGGGGGGGCTGCTTGGTTCCAGGACATCTGTAATGCAGCCCGTTAAGACAAGAAATAGAGTTTTTGCACTGACTACTAGTAATAATACTACTAATATTAGTAGTAATAATCAGCGAAATGGGGTATCCCAGAGTATTAAATCAAAAAAGAGGATCTTTCACTAGAGAAATGATGCTCAAAATGAAGCTGGAAGGAAGCAGAAATAGCATCAAGGTCTTTTTTTCCTATACATACAAATGAATTCCCCACACCACTTTTAACAAACCAATCTATATACATAAATTTCTTTTATTTGTGATCCTGACTCCTCTGGGAACTTGGAGTCAGAATCCTTGAATTTAAGTGCCAGCACTTAATAGCTGTATGACCTTGAACTCTTTCTAAGCCCTTAAGTTTCTCATCTATAAAACATGGAAAACACTTTTACCACCTGTCTCTCAGGGTGATTATGAGCAAACAACTCTGGGAATTTCATCTATATACAATAGTGATTGATGGGTGGAGCCCGGAATATATGCATGTGAGACTGTGTTTGTGACTTTGTGTGTGTGTGTGTATGTGTGTGTATGTGTGTCTGTCTGTCTTTGTCTATCTGGATCTCCATAATCCTTTCTTCCTATGTCAGGAAGTTAAGGCTTTTAAAAACCTAAGAACTCTATATAAATGTGAGCTATTCCTTTGACCATTACCATCACCACCACCACCGCCGCCGCCCATACCCACCAAGACACAGTGGCTACAGCTGTTTCCACAGTAACACTTCAGATTTTTTTAATATGTTGGGCTGGGGATGATGGGAAGTAAGGAGCAGGATCCAGTCTTATAGACATAGTAGTCAGAGCTATGATGCCCCAAATCCAATTTCCCCATTTCCTTCTAAGTCTGCTGCAGACAGCTGTCCTGGGTTCAAGTTTGTGGCTAGTTGTAGACTGAATCAGGTCAAGGGAGTTATCTATCCCAGGCTCCCTTCCTCTTAAGTCTGTTGGATTCATCAAGGGCTCACAGGCTCAGTGGGGCAAATATAGGTGTGTTAGGGCCCCAAGTTCCCCCCCAAGCCTGTGGGTCCCCCTCAATTCCAGTGAGGGAGCACCGCCTCCCTGTATATAGCCCCGTAGACACTCCAGTCACTCCAGTATCAGGGGACCCTAGGGAAAGACGACGGGGAAAGAGACCTGGGGCCCGGGGCCGACGGGGAGAAGGACCTGGGGAAGCAGCTGGAGAAGGCAGGGGTGTCTCATCAATGAAGGTGGTGATCTCATCTCGGAAGAAGCCAGGGCCCCTTGGAGGCCCTCCACCTCCTCCTAGCATTCTGCTTTCCAAGAATTGATGTAAATTGGTCAAAGCTTCAGACTCCTCTTCATCATCTTCCATGCCCCGGAGTGTCCCCAATTCCCTGTTTGAGGATGGGATTATCCGGATGTCATCTGAAGATGACCATTTATGCAGGAAGGAGCCAGGTGAGCGAGGAGTAGAGAAGATGTTGGTTTCATCATGGGAGAGTCGTCTGGACAGTGGAACCTGTGATAGGGGAAAAGGTAGATCTTGAGGAACTTCATTGAGTGATATTTAGGAAAAACTCCTGGAATAGAGAAGGATGTACCCTGAAGATGGGGAGATTTCTGTGTGTGTGTGTGAATTCTCTACTTCAAAAGTTTTTCTCTGTTTGCATTTCTTTTGGTAAAACGAACTCAAAAATTAATTTCAGGAGATTTCTCCTCTAGTTCTCCTTTACATCGAATGTATGTGCAATTATGCACATACATAACAAACATGCATGCAAACCATATATTAAGTTAGAATAGGACCTTCTTTCTCTCCATCCCAGTTGTGTATTTTCTGTGTTGATTTCTTAGTTTCATGGATTTAAAAAAGAATTGAAAGGACCTTAGAGAATATCCAAGACAAAAATTCTTTTTACAAATGAGGAAGCTAATGCCCAAAGAAGTGATTTGGCCATGGTAGAACCTACACAGAAAAATCCCCTAAAGCCACTCTGATTTGTCCTTGTACTTTTTAGGGCTTCTACAGGTAGGAGGAGAACTACCAGAGCACCTCACATCCTACCTCTGACCTGGGCATAGAGAAACCCATTGGATCATTGGAGGAGAGGAGTTGGCAAATGGAGACAGAGCCCAATATTCTCTCTTTTCCAGTTCCTGGCCTTCCTTGTCCTTCATAGTGGGTATACAGGGAAAGAGCTATCTTTTCAACCCAAGCTGACATATCCTGGAATTAGGTACTTGGAACCAAGTCTGCAAATACTCTTACAGATGTGAGGAGATTTGAACATACTGTTCTTTCTCAGCTCCATACCTGCAAATAGTGGACTCTTTCATGAGGAGGAAATAGCATGTGTCTCCCACTCAGCATCTTCACTTGGGTGGGATCTTGGCTCCCTGGCCCAGCAGCTCCATTAGCATCAAAACGAATTTTGCAGACCCGGCCATCAGTATAGTCATTGCAGCTTCCATCTTGGGAAGAAAAAGAAGATAAAGTAGATGATTTCATCTTCACCCAATGTATACAATTGTTATTGTTCCCAAGATGCCCATCGCCCTGCTTCCCCCAAACCTCTTCTTATGATTTGTCCTTGGTTCCCCTTTCCTTCTTGACCCCATCCCTTTGGTTGAAAAAGGACCTGGGTGAGTGTGTGTGTGTGTGTGTGTGTATGTGTGTAACATCTAACCAAGGTAGCTGTAAATAGATCACAGAGGAGAAAAGAGTTTTACATGGTAGCAAGGAAAAGGTAGAGAAGAAGAGAAGGTCTCTAAATGCGGTATCTTATATAGGGAGAGTAGGGAGAATATTAGGGATAGAAGTAAGAGGAGGTTGGGAGTGGGGGGAGAATAAATGCTTAGAAATCAAGCCTGGGAGACTTATCTGCCCAGAATATGAATGCTTGCCGGGAAGGTTGAAAGGACCATAAAAACAGTGATGGAGATGTGTCCAACAGAGGGAGCTACAGTGCAGTATATGGACCATAACCTTGTACATAAGGAAAGTCAGAGCTTCAAAAAGGGACCATCCCCCTCATTTTATAGATGAGAAAACTAAGGCACAGAGAGGGAAAATAAGACAGGGGCAGGGCATTACAGGGCCCTTTACAGATATTCGGCAGCATAGGAGCTCTATATTTAGTAAAATCAGAATTTAGGAGTCTGTGGGAGTGTTCTTTGTGCAGGGAGGGGACAGTGATCACGGTGGGGAGGGTAGACATCTTCTGACCATCCTCGCCATCCTCCTCGGACATGATAGCCACACACTGCTCCCACACGGTGCGCACATCAGCTCGATAACGCTCACAGGACCAGATGAAGGAGGGCAGGAGCAGAGTCTGTACCATGGAGCACCATAGCACAGCCAGCACCATCCATGGGGGCGCAGAGTCGGACTTCAGTGAGAAGAAGCTCACTGCCTGGGGAAGGAGGGCAGGAGGCTCATCAGAAAGACCGCAAAGGGTCAGAGCCATGGTCTCTCCAGCCCAGTCTCCTGCCTCTGACAGTGGGATTTAAGGGACAGTTAGAGGATGAGTTTCTATATCTGGGAGAAAGGAAACAGAGATAAAAGAGGAGACAGGGAAATTAACTAGAGGAAAGTCAAGAAGACTGGGATGGAGAGATGGGGCTCTTAGAGGGAAAGCAGAGCCGTAATATAGAGGTAAAATGGAGACTTGGAGGTGGGGATAGGAAGGAGTGGGGTGTCATAGATTGGGGTGGCAGTAGAAGTGATCTCTATGGAAGGGGATCAAGGGTGGAGAAGTTTCTATTCTAGATGGAGGGAACTACAGACTAGACAAGGAAGTTGGAGGTTGGATGGCAGGGAAAGGGAGATGGAGTGTGGAATCCTGATCTCACCAGGATGGGCACCCCAGTGAGTGAGTCGTAGAGAAAGACGATGGCGCTGACCAAGTTGGTGACCTGCAGGGACGTCTTGGCTGACTCAGAGCCATCCAGCGAAGACCGACGCTTTCCACGGGCGTCTTCCACTACAATGGCTGGAACCTCAAAGGCTGGCCGGGTCCCTAGGCCCCCTGTACCGCCCCCTCTGGATCCCTCTCTACCCCCCAATTTCCGGGCCCGTCTTGCCCGACGGGGTCGGGCCCACAGTGTCTGGTAGAAGGTGATGGCTACACACACCAGCCCCATGACGATGCCTCCAAGCAGCAAGAGGCTAAAGCAGACGCCAAAACCCAGCCCGATCTTGGAGACGATGAACTGGCAGCCCCGGGCATAATACCGCTCGCCGTTGTTGTGCCAGCCGATGGAAGGCAGCGTGGATAGGATGAAGCTGACCATCCAGATGCCCATGACAGCGTGCAACGCCTGCTTCTTGGCGTTGCTGAGCCGGTAGTTGACGGGCCAGCGAACCATCCACATCCGGTGATAGGAGAGTGAGGCCACGGTGAAGCAGGTGGCTAGGGCCAGCGTGTAGTAGGTAGAAACAAAAACTTTGCAGATGCTCTCATTCCAGTCGTAGTCAGAAGAGGCCTGGCGTCGGAGCTGCACCACAGCAAAGGTGGTGAGGGGCACTGCTGCCATGAGGATGTGGGTGCCAGCCAGGAAGCAGAGCAATAGTTCCAGGGGTTTGTGTTTCTGCTGCTTGGCTGAGATGCTGAGAATGATCCACGCATTGGCCAGGAGGGCCAGCATTCCACAGGCCAGCCATGACAGGGCATTGGAGCGGAGGGAGGCCTCCTCCATCCCTGTCCCACCCCGAGCCATCCTCCTCTTCTTCCTCTGCCCCCCACACCCCCTGAAGTTCTGGGGGGTGGGGGGAATGGATTCACCCAGGAGCCCCACTGAGACTGCCCCCCATGACCCTTATTATCCCTGTTCCCAATTCCCTCCCCCCCTAGAATGAGGCAAAAAAGTCCCTGTGGCCTACCCCACTGCCTTGTCCTTCATGGCTCCCCTAAGATGTCATTTGCTGCAGTAGAAAGGAGAAGGAGGAATCCAAGGCTAAGGGTCAAAGGAAACAGCCCTCTGCCTCTCTATGGCTTCTTTTTTTCTCTCCCTTGAGTGGAGAAAAAGCACCCTTGCTAGGATGCTGGGTGGGATCCTCTGATTTCCATTCCCACCTGCCTTCCTATTGACTCATCTTCCAACAGACTCAGTGGGCTGTGTCTCCTTTGGGTCTCTCCATGGGTGTGAGGGTCTTCAGCAGACAGAACCTGCTGTGGTAAAGAGAGCTGCAGATAAGCCAGTGCTCCAATTTCCTTTTTCTCAGTTGGTTTCCTGAGCTTCCTTTCTTTCCTTCATTTGAAATCATAAAAGACTGTAACCTGCAGATGTCATTTAATCAATCTCCCTGGTCCTACAATGAAACTCTGGGATCAGTGGTGCTCCTATAAGCTTCTAGGGAAAATGGGATTTCAGTCCTACTCTATTACGTTCCATTTCCCTTTTTCCTTTTAACTTCTCCTCTCAAGAACCCCAGTTCACCCATTTTTCCTATTCCTGTCCTCAAACCCTTTGCCACGATCTAGTTATCCGATCTGCCCCCACCCCACTCTATTAATTTCCTTCCAGATTCACTGACAGGGGGAACAGTAAATAGCCCCACTGGAGGTTCACAGTAGGTGACAATGTGGGAGGAGGAAGGGGTGGCAGCGAGGAAGGGTATGTATCCTCTCTCCCTTCCCAAACCCTTCATTCTCCTAAGGTTGGTGACTTATCACCCCTTTCCTATCTTCTCAAGACTTAACTTTTCCCTTTTTTTGAGGAAGTATGGGAAAGAGGAGAACAGAATTGAAGACAGAAGGCAAAAAGAACAGAAGAAGGGGAAATTGTTTGACCTCAGAACAGAATCATCCAGAAAGGGAGAGACTAGAGAATGGGTGGGTGGACGTGGAAGAAGAAAAGGGAGAGTTTAGGGAAAGGAAGGAGGAAAGAAAGGGGAAAGTAGATAGGGGGTCCAGAGACTGAGAGGAACTAAAGGATCCTCTAGCTAAGGGAAGAGAGTGATGGGAAGGATCAAAAGACATAAAATCTGGGGCCCCACTGGGTGACCTTGTCTCTCTCCTCCCTCTGTTTGGGGTGGGGGTGGGGGCTGCAGAAGCAATGGGGATATTGATGATATACTGCCTTAGGGAGGCAGCTGAAATGAATCAGAGGATCACAGTAAGAAGGGGAGAGGGTCTGAGGGAGGCATCAGAAGGGTTATATCAAAATTGGGAGAGGTGAAAGGGAAAAGTACAAAAGCAGGAAAACCCAACAGTGGAGGACATTCTTTATAGAGGAGCCCTTAGCCCCTTTTCTGCACCCTTCCATGAGGTCATATTACCCCCCTTTTTGTTTTCCATATGGAGCCCAGTAATCTGAGTTGCTATGGTGATGGCTAGCCGGGGGGGGTGGGGCAACCAGAGTTGGGCAGGAGTCCCCCCTCCATTGCCTTTCTCCCTACTTTGGACCCTTTCTCATTTTCCCTCCCTTGGCTCTGCTGTGGGGGAAGGGGCACCCTTGAAGAAAGAAAATCTCTAAGAAAGAAAGAGAAATCAAGGATGAAGGACAGAGAGAAGGTGAAGGACAGAGTGGGGAGGGGGAAAAGAGATGGAAGGTCAGGGTGAGGATGAGAAACTAGGAAGTCCCCTATGTTCTTATGTTCTTTAGAGAGGTCAGGAATCCGCAACCACCCCTACCCCCATGCCAGGAACAGCAGGTGGCCCCGGGGAGGAGGGGAACTCAGGGATGGGAAGGGGAAAGGAAACAGTGTGGGGAGAAAGCAATGGGAGTGGGTAGTCTAGGGAAGAGGGGTCGGCTTCTTACCTCTGCCTGCTTCAAGCACTGCCATGGAGACTAGAGCATCTCTCCCGTTGCAGCTCCTTCTGCTTGCCCGCCTATTCTCTCTCTCTCTCTCTCTCTCTCTCTCTCTCTCTCTCTCTCTCTCTCTCTCTCTCTCTCTCTCTCTCTCTCTCTCTCTCTCTTTTTCTCTCTCTCCTCCTCCCTCCCTCCTCTCTCCACATCTATTTCTTTCTCTTTCTCTGCCCGTCTCTCTGGATCCCCCTCCTTACTTTAGCTGTTGCCTGTCAGTCTCAGTAAGGGTGACTGAGGGAATTTTTAATTTTGGGGGAGGAGGGGAGGGAAGGGAGGGCTCTTAGAGGGAAGGATAGGATAGGAGACCTGAAGGCTCTGACTTAGAGAGGGGAAAGCAAAGGCTGAAGCCAGAGGGAAGGGAAGAGGAGGGCCCCATGAGTTGGAGGGAGGGGGTCAGTTTCATTGATGATGTGATGTGTATATCTCCCCCCCCCCACCTCCCACTCCCTCCGGACATACATTCTGAGGCAGCGTGCAGCTGGTATTTTTTGTGGGGGCTGAAAGGATGTATCCAGGGAAGGGGGGGTGAGGAGGATGTGTGTCATTGGTGTCACTGTATATGCATGTGTTTCTGGGCATGGCTTATGGGTGGGTATGTGTCACGATGTGTGCACTGCGGGTTGTGTTGGCAAGTGTGGAACATCCATATTGGTTCTGTGGTTGCTTGTGCAGTGTGTCTGAGGGCTTGTGTGTGTGTGTATGGGGGGTAGAGAATATGTGCTACACATACATTATCAACAACATATAGACCCACCAAATATGGATACAAAGAATGTACACAAATACTTTGATTCCCCTATAGCTGCGTGGTTTCCCACCCCAACCCCAATCTTCTGACAGTCACACAAACAGACATGTAGTCTCCCATTGATCCTCACATGCATTCAACACACATTAGGAAAACAAGCTCCACCCTCACCACTTCTTTACCCCATGCCTTCTCCGAGCTGACTGACTCTTGGGGAAAAGAATCAATCATAAAAATTCTGGATAAGGCATATTAATTATTGATCAAGCCAACTAGTTTCCAAAGCTCTAGAATTGTATCCCACCTTTCTTGTTTTAGTCTAGACATTTGAACCAGAAGAAAGGCAACACATGTCAGTGGAAAGAGTTCTGGAGGTGAGATGTGTAGAGTCATTAATTTATAGAATATCAGAGTTAAATTATCTAATTACATATTATCTGATATAAGATTACATTACATAAGATATATCTTAATATATTGTATATTAATATATCTAATTATATTATTTAATTATCTGGATTATCTAATCCAGTCTATCCTCATTTTATAGATGATGATACCAAGATCCAAGTAAATTAAGAGACACGGTTGGGGTCAAAAAAATCTTGGCATCTGATTAAATGATATCAGGCAGGTCGTTTCCCTTTGTTCACTTTTTTTCATTTGAAAAATAGATTTGATCATTCTTGTAGCACCTGTTTTATAGGGCTGTTTTAGAACAATATGGTACATAATAAGGACAGAGAACTTGGAGTCAGAAGACTTGCAGTATGGTCATAGGCAAGTTAAACCTCTCTAGCTTCAGCACTCATAACTTCAAAATGAGAGTTTTCAGGGGCAACCACGTAGCATAGTGGACAGAGTACCAGCCCTAAAATCAGGAAGACCTGAGTTCAAATTTGGCCTCTGACACTTAACACTTCCTAACATTTCCTAGCTGTGGGATGATGGGCAAGTCACTTAACCCCAGTTGCCTCAGGAAAGAAAAAAAATGAGATTGCTTCCAGTGAAGTGGCTTAATGGATTTTATCATATAAATTATTAATTATTAGTATTCATCCCTCTCTAGCTTTAGCATTCATATCTTTAAAATGAAGTCACTTCTAGTGAAGCAGATCATGTAAATTATTGTTATTCGTTACTATTATTCATCAGAAAATTGTACCATGTAACTCCAAACTGGGCAGCTAGGTGGTGAATAGAGCATAGGTGGAGTCAGGAAGACCTGAGTTCAAATTCAACTGTGATTCTGGGAAAGCTATTTAACCCTGTTGGTCTCAGTTTTCTGGTCTATAACATGAGGGGAAAGAAAGGGTAACCCACTCCAGTATCTTAAATGGGATCACGAAGAATTAGGACATGATTGAAATGACTGAACAGTCCCAAACTATTCCTTACCTTTTTTTTTTTTTAATATTCTGTGTCATTATATTTGTATATTTCAATATTTATAGATATATCAACTCTCTTACAAAGAACTTTCCAATTATTTTTCTATTGTTAATAAAAAAAATCCTCTAACTTTGACAATGAGGTACTAATCTTGATCATTTTATTTGACCAAAGTTTTGTCGCTTCTCCATTTTCTGTTATCGTAGTCCCATTCTCAATTCTTTTGAAACAATTTGCTGATACACTCTTCCCCTCTCTCACTCCCCAAGTCCTCCTGTAATAATTTCCCCACAAATTCACTGGGGGACTTTATTTACATTGGTGTAGAGATTATGTGTACTTTGTTTTGTTTTGGTTTGGGGTTTTTTGGTTTTGTCTTCATCACATCATACAAATCTTCCCAGATTTCTATTAATCATAATCTTCCTTCCTAGCATGACTGTAATATTCCTTTGCATTCACATACCATTTTGTTCTGTCATTCACCAATTATTGCCCAGCTTTTTGTCATCACAGATAATTAATGCTGCCATGATCCTACCCAAATGGGTGGGAGTTCATACCCCCAATGCAGACTAAAACCCATCCAGTCCTGCCCATGGATATTTGTCTATGTCTATGTCCTCATATAAGTTAACCACAAATAGTTTACTCAACTTTAGTAAAAGGCCTCCCTTGATTTCTCCTGATATTTCTAGGGTACCAGTAGAGCATTGGATGTTCTCCTTTCATCTGTCACTCTTGCCATGTGATTAGTCATCTCTTCCTATCATACAATTCCATGTTGACATCTTTTAGTTCCATTGCTCTTCAACATTCTTCACTGATATGTAACTCTTTAGCTCCCATGCTATTGGCTACAGAAATTTCAAGATTCTGAAAAATGGCCAAATTCTATCCCAGAATTCACCAGTTTGATGATGGTTTGACTTAGCATCATGACTTCTGGGAAAGAGAAGCTGAAAGAGATTCCATGAGAGGAGAATCAAATGTGCACAGATGATCCCTAGATGTATTTCTCTCCATACTTCTTTTGGGTTTCATGTAAGGGCTGTGGCACAGGAGGCAGCAATTGAAACTGATGGGATATGGTCAGATTGACACAAACTAACCAGCATCTTGATGAGATTTGAACTGTTATAATTGCCTCAGGGTTATACTTTTTCTAGATTCCTTCTAAAGGGTAAAACCTCATCTAATTCCCAAATGAACTAGGGAATGCCTGCTATTGCCCTACCTTCTTTCCTGGTTACTTTGGAGAGGAGGAGATAGAGGGAGACACTGGAATCTCTTTTGTCCCTCTAGTTAACGTGGCCACTGCTTATGTTTTTTTTTTTTTTTCCTGATGGCACTCTTTTATTTATGTCTATATACCTGGTAAAGGCAAAAATCTGGCAAAAATCTTGATTGTGTGATTAATTTGTGGAGACTAATTTGGGAAGCAGTCTCTGATCTTTTAAATGAAATAGAGAAAGATGGGTGGACATGGGAATCCTGTTTCAGTTTTCCATCATTAAGAGAGATGTACAATAATTACATCACCTAGTCGTTTCCAAGTTACTTCTACAAGTGCAGAGCCACATTACTGAAGACCCAGAAAGGAAAGTTGTCATCAAAGCCCTTAGTACTATCAAATAATTCAGCATCAGAAACTGATATTTTATCAGTAGAAATGACATTAGAGATGTTGCATAACCATCTGCTTTGCTTTGTACCCTAAGAACAATGGGACTTTTTCATCTGACTTACCACTAAGACCGTCTGTATGTCTTATTTCACCCACTAGAATGAACTCCTTGAGAGCGAGGGCGTTTGATTTTCTATTTGTATCCCACAGTGCTTTATACATATTAAGTACTCTACAAATGTCTTATTCATTTATTCACTCATTGATTCTACACATAAGTTGGAAAACACATAAATGTAAATTATAATTTATGTTTCTAGATTTAACATTGATGGTCCCTAAACTAAAAGGAAGCTCGAAAGTAAGCTTCCTGTAGGATATAATTGGGAAATTGTAGGAGCAGCTACTTACATGGGAACTCATGCATTTATCTCCTGGGGACTTCAATGAACCAAACCTTCCATGAAAGAAGCTCTTATCTGTTAGAATATTGTTATAGCCCATCTATACCAATTATGTGCCTTTCCATTGCCACCTGTGTGATATTCTATGTAGATTATTATATTTTAGCTTTCACTGATATACAGCAACTCCAGCAGAATGCTGGTATTAAAAATATGAATCTTTACTTTCATCAGAAACTTTGGGTCATTAAAGGGAATTTGCAATTTCCTAAGGCAATTCAGCCTGTCCTCTTTGTGTTCATTTCTGTGTCCATCATATCATCCATCTGTACTATCTATCTTAGATATACATATTGTTGCACTAAGTACAATAGGTTGTCCATTCAAATGTAGGTTGTAATCTGAGCAACATACTTTGCTTGATCTTTCCTGTATGAATGGTCAGGTCAAACTTTGAATTGATTACTTATCTCTTTTAGATGGGTTATTTTTGTAATGTCATTTGGTATTTGCCAAGGCTAGCACCAAACAATTTCTTTCTCAAAGAAAATGATTATGATACAAAGGCATAAGGACTGCAGTGGAAGTTACAAGTCTTTGGTCTCTCTCATTATTTCTTCCTTTCTCTTATTTCTCTCCATCCTCACCTTTTCCCTTCTTTGCATTAAAATCAACAAATATCAGACCATGTTGATTTAATCTAGAGGGTTTCATCAGGTTCTTTTCTTTTTTTTAGTTTACTTATTTTAAACACACATTGTTGTATGAATTATGTTGGGAGAGAAAAATCAGAACAAATGGGAAAAACCATGCGAGAAAAAAAAAAAAACCCAACAGAAAAAAGAAGTGAACATAGCATGTGTTGATTTACATTCAGTCTCCTCTGGTTGCAGATGACATTTTCTGTCCAGTTTATTGGGAATCCTTTAGATCACAGAATTAGTGAGAAGAACCAAGTCTTTCATAGCTGATCATCGCACATTTGTACTCTTAATACATACAATGTATTCTTGATTCTGCTTGTTTCCCGCAGCATCAGTTCATGTAAATCTTTCCAGGACTTTCTATAATCAGCTTGTTCATCATTTTTTATAGAACAATAATATTCCATTATCTTCATATACCACAACTTGTTGAGCCATTCCCCAATTAATGGACATCCACTCTTTTTCTAATTCTTTGCTACTACAAAAAAAGTTGCTACAAATATTTTTGTACATATGGGTCCTTTTCCCTCTTTTAAAATCTCTTTGGAATATAAGATCAGTAGAGACATTGCTGGGTCAAAGGGTTTGCACAGTTTTATAGCCCTTTGGACATAGTTCCAGATTGTTCTCCAGAATGTTTGGATCATTTCACAACTCCATCAACAATGCCTTAGTGTCCCAGTTTTCCCACATCCTTTCCAATATTTATCATTATCTTTCCCATTATCTTAGCCAATCTGAGAGGTGTAAGGTGGTACCTCAGAGTTGTTTTAATTTACATTTCTCTATTCAATAGTGATTTAGAGCATTTTTTTTTCATATAACTCTAAATAGCATTAATTTCACCATCTGAAAATTGTTCTTTGAAGTTTCTTTTCAACTAATGTTGGTGCATAAAGTGCAATTATTTTCTTGGTGGTTTTTTGCAAATACTAATCATTGGTACTATAATATGTCATTTAAAATATCTCATGAGATGAGGTTTCTTGTGCCTTTGAATGTGTGACAATACTCACTCATTTCTTGCCTCTTCAATGAATACCTATGAATGATAGGTATTCCATGTGAACTTCAGCTTCTTTCTTTCCACTGGTTCCACTTGTAGTGCCGTTTGTATCAAGAATATCATATAAATATATAATTTCCTCCAACATTATGTCCACAGCATGTCATTGGATAAGAATCTCATATTTAGTGTTCTGAAAGTTTATTTGAAATTTGGTTGGCTGTTGTCCTTTGTTCTTGAAGAGTACCAAAAATGACATCATTATGTTAGAGTCGAGTTACAGTGTGTCCAACTGTAGCTGGTTAGACTAATACAAACTCAGAATACTCTGTTACAGATTGGACACAAATAGTCCATATTAACATTTGGGGCAGCTTCTTTAATTTTGTGCACCTCCTGCTTCCTTTGAAAGGTATCTTAAGAGATACCTTAAAAGAGATCAGTATTTGGGAGATTCCGAAGGAAAGTGCAATACAACTCTTGTTGGGCTGGCCACATTGTTCAAAGGCCAAATCTATTCTTGCCAAAAAGATTACTTTATGAAGAACTCATATAGGGCAAGTGTTCACAAGGTGATCAGAAAAAAATGATACAAAGGCACCCTCAAGGTCTCTCTTAAGTACTTTAGAATTAATTGTATGACATGGAGACGTTGGTTCAGGCCTACCCACATAGTGGTAGGTTCTCATCAGAGAAGGTTCTGTGCTCTATGAGCAAAGCAGAAATGAATTAGCTCCAAAGAAACATAAGATATACAAAGGTAGAAAAGCCACCCTATTTGCTCAAAATTATTTTATGAAGAACTCACACAAGGCCAATGCTTCCAAGGTGGTCAGGAAAAATGATATATATTTGAAATGTATAGAAGTTCTAGAGAATAAATTCTTCTTAGAACTTCATACTCCTTTCTTCACCATTTTTTCATTGAGAAGGGATATAGCCAACAGAGGATTGAGGGCCATATTTAATTTTTTTCTTTGTTTCATGGGTTACCATCATGGAAAATTCATTACCAAATAAGAAATAACTGGTGGTGTTCCTCTCTGTAGTGAGCTAGGTTGGTCCTCATAAAGCAGATCATTTTTAGAGCCATACTCAAAGACCTTCCAATGTGATAGAAACTGCCAAAGTTTCTGATTCCCTGGCATTAACCTTCAAAAACCAAGGACTGCCTCCATATCTTTATTAGACATCAGAATAATACTTTACATTATGGGACAATCTCTGTGGTTTTTCAAGTATTCTATATAATTCTATGTGGCCTCAACTCTTGAAACACCATTATCTCCAAAACTTAAAAATTTCAAATAGTCCAAAAGCAATAATGAGTATAAATAGGCTGCAAACAATAACCAACAATGACTTCTGTACAAGAAATCATATGAAATATATCATTCAGAAAAAAACAGATAAGAAAAGGAAATGAGCTGGTCATTTGTATCAAGAAGGAAGGATTAAATTATATAAAAAACCTGAACAATGCACTGGTCCTTTCAGAATAGCAGAAGATCTAGAAGAAGAATGTCAGGGCTTTAGGTATCTCTGGATGATTTACCAAAGGACATGAACAAGAAAGGTATGATTGAACCTTGGTCTATTGCACTGAAAGAAGTACTCCGATTGATGAGATCAAATCCATTGAATTATTGAAGAATTACCATTATTAATAAGTAAAAGTATACTGGAGAGTTCTCACTCCTTAGGAAGCTGAAAGGATCTAATATGAACTGGGGATTCCCTGGGGAATCTTCGTCAGTGTCCCAGTACTTTAGCCAATCTAAGAATCTTTTTCTTCTCCAGGATCTAGACCACTTTTCCTGACCTCTGAGGGGCTAGAAGCCTTTCTTCAGGGAGGGCTCCTTGTGTTTGTTCCCTAACTCTCACCTTAGCAGAAATCTGGCCCTCTGACAAAACCCTCAGGGAAGATCCAGCTAGAAACAAAATCAGATGAAAATCCATTCTTTTTGTATTGTTTATTCATTTTTTTCATCAATTCAGAAGAGAAAGGAAATGTCATTGCATGGAAAAGTTAAGGGGTCCTATCCTGAGTCACTCCTGAGCAGGAAAGAAGAGAATGGATATATGAAGAGGTTGAGTGATAGAAATTAAGATGGAGAAAAAGTCTAGGGAGCATGGGGAAAAACCAATCTAGGAAGAGATTGATTTCTAGCCCCCAAATTCTAGAACCCTGATAAGGTTTAGGGAGTTGAAGGAAGAAAAGGGTTGGGTGAAATATGGAGAATTGCAGCCCAGAACCAAGTATAGCCAAGTATCTAGAAATAAAGGTACCCAACCCAGACCTCTTCACAAGTTTACAAACATAATTCAGGCCTTTCTCCAGGCTCCTACTAGCATTTAGCCTGGAAAATGAAAAGGAGAAAGAGAGAAATCACTCAGTAAAAGTTTGATGGAGGTCCCAAGATCATGAGGGAAGAGGGAAAACAATTAGTCAAATAAATCAAAAACATTTATTGAATGCCTGTTAGGTACATGCTAAGTGCTGGGGATACAAAAAAGAGGCAATTGACAATCCTTTTTGTCAAGGAGCTTACCAGAAAGATGAATATTTACTAGGCTTGGATAGGGTGAGATGAAGATAGAGACACCTAATTACACACCCACAAGTTTGTTTTGGCTACTAGATAGAGCAAGGCATAGTGGCAGGAGAGAGTAAGTGTAGACTAAGAACATTTCTGACTGCAGGGTATAAAGCTGAAAAATACAAACCAGAGACATCCTGTTCTCAGTTTCTGGATTGAATGAAGTGCCATCCTGCCCCCTGCCCAAAGGCAAGATGAAATGACCTGCAGAGTCTTTTAGAGGGCTCGCGGAGGAAAGAAAGAGTACTTGCAGATCAGGTTGTGGATGCATCATGGCACAGTAGAATAAGGAGCACATCCTATTGACAATGTCCACGATTATTATAAGGAGGCAGGTTAGGAAGGACAAGGGAGCCAAAATGTCTCAGTCCTCCTACATTCACCTTCCCTGCTCTTCCCAGTAGGCTGAGGCAGGGATGGAGGATTTTCACAAATCAGACAAACCTTCCATATTCAACTGTTCAGGCTACAGTTTTTCTAAAAATGACTAGAGAGGAAAAAAAAAAGAAATAAAGACGGTTTAAGGACAATTCAGAAAGTTCTGTCCTTTTTTTCCCTCTTTCTGCTACATACACATCTCTTCCCACGCCCATCCCCATCTCCTCCCAATATTCTGGAGTCTCTTCTCTGTGAATCTCATATCCTTTCTTGCTTCTTAGTCCCCTCTCTCCTAGGATCATCTCTTGTCTTCATCTGCCCAGTCTCTCTTGCATTTTGGCCATGTTTCTCTAAACCCTAAAAATCCCTCAATCTCAGCTCCATCTTCATCCTTACTTCAGAATCTTCTTCTCTCTTTTGTAACTTACTGGGGACACTGGCAGGTCTTTTTCTCACTCAGAAGTCTCCTGATCTGAGACATCCGCTCTGCTCGGCGCTGTCAGGGAGAGTGAGGAAAGGTGGGAAAAGGAAAGAGAGGCATGAAGAACTTGGATCCATGAGACTGAGATCAATTGAGTGGAGAGTAGGGCTATAAGGAGGAGGTTTCAGGCTACAGGAGTTACTATTGCCAAGGCAATCTGTCCCAGAATAAGCTTGCTGTTACTTCTTCCCTGTCTAGCTTGGATCTAGGACATTGGGATGTGGGGGAAGAAGGAAGTAGGAGGCAGGAGTAAGGAACATGAAAGCAATTATAAATTTTGCAAAATAAAAGTATTCATTCCTAAGTTTCCAATGCAAAGCCCCTTTACCCCTTAGGTTTTCATATTCCTCATCTATTTAAATGAAAACATTTGGTTGGTAGATTTAGAGCTAGATGTGAGCTCTTAAGGGCAGATAGTTCAATCCCACCTTATTTTATAGAGGGAAAAATTGAAGCCCAGAGAAGGTAAATGATTTTCTCTGGATGACCCAATAGGTCCATTCCTGCTTCAACTTTCTCGGAGTCTGTGATTCCATGGGCTGAGGTGGGTTAGGACAATTGGATGTATGGATATGTTAGGGAAGTGGTGGAAAATCTGGGATAAAGTGGAGAGAAGAAGTTTACTCACCAGCCTGTGTCTTCGTCTGACATAACAGAAGGTAGAGAGCCCAAAGAGAAGCAGCAGGCTTGCTCCTGCACCCAGTCCAGTGCCCAGATAAAAGGGGAGATACCACTCCTGCTTTGCTGCTAGAGAAGAGACATACCCAGAAGCCTTCTCACTTTCTAGTCCATAGTCTTGAACACCAAGAAGGATTCAGGAAAGAGGAGGGGTAGAAAGATGGAGCATAGAGTATCAGACTGGGAAATGGGATTCTCAGGTCCCAGCAGGAAGGAGTTAGCTGAGACTTCCAGAGAGGTAGTAGTTGCTACTAAATGGTGGTAAAATGGTGGGAGGTTAGCATGGCTGAGTGGGATTGCTCCTTGTATTCTTGTGAAAATTGAGCCATTGGAGCAGGGGCAGAGAGAAAGAGGGGAAGGGAATTGGTTTCTTACTCAATTTGAAGGAATCTGAATTAAGTTGTTTCTTATCTTGGAGGAACAATTGGCATTCCCATGTCCCAGATTTTGGTTTGTCCACCTGCAGCTCCCTTTGCTTCTCTGAAACATTCAGGTTTATTTCTGTCCGGTTTTCTAGCACCCATCTCAGGTTCAGCCCAGGGATTATGGGGCCCAGCACATCACAGCACAGTTTCTTATGTGGTGATTCCTGGGATATAGCTGAAGAGAGCAAGAGACAGAAACTAAGTACTTGGACAATAAGAGATAGGACAATAGTGAAAACAACAGTGTCTATATGTATGTAGCACTATATAACTTTCAAAGCTCTTTCACTTGCATTGATTCATTTTCTTCTCAAAACAGCCAAGTAAGGTGGCTCTGGGGAAAGATATCCCCATTTGACAGCTAAAGAAAACTGAGACAGAAAGCCAGGGAGAGAGACAGACAGACAGACAGACAGAGACACATAGAGAAAAAGAGACCTAGAGACAGAGTCAGAGACAGAAAGAGACTGAGAGAGACAGAGATAGAGACAGAGACAGAGAGAGATATGTGAGAAAGAAGAGAGATAGAGAAAAAGAGCCAGAAAGACAGAGAGAGAGAGAGAGAGAGAGAGAGAGAGACAGAGAGAGAGAGACAGACAGACAGAGAGAGAGAGAGAGAGAGAGAGAGAGAGAGAGAGAGAAAGAGAGAAGAATTTGCTTAATTTCACACAGCAAGATAAGAAACTGAATTAAAACCCAGGACTAAAAGATTCTGATTCTGAATTCTGGGCTTTTTGGAGATTATTAGTGAGGACAAGTACCAAACCAGTTGAGACTGAGAAATAAGAGGATAGTGAGAGATATGGAGGAGATTTACCAGGCAAGGCTAGACAATTAGGTCCTCAGGGTCTCTTTTTCCCCTCCATGCTGAATCTGGAGAGGACCAGCTCTGTGATATTCATAAGGAAGAAAGTATGTGCTCAGCCCTCACTTGCTCACCTCTCATTACCACAAGGTTGACCTTCTGTTTCAGGTCTCCCGAAGAAAATTTTAGTAGGAAGATTCCTGAGCCAGCATGCTGGGGCAAGACAGGGGAAAGAGTGAATGTGATTGGAAAATTAGACTTCTCCACTTTGAAATTTGGAATCCCACTTCCAGGTATCAAATTATTATCCTTCCATGAATACTTGGCTGGCTGTTGGGGAGAGGCAACATCTTCCACCTGCCATGTGAATTCTCCTTTTGGATCTTCCTTATTCAGCTCCTGCTCATTTAAATTCAGAGGGAAGGAGAATTGGACAGTTTTGCCTGTCATCCCATATTTGGTCTGGGATGGTTTTGTGAAACCTGTAGATGATGATAGAGATAGGAAGGGTAGGATTAGAGAAATGGAGTGGAAGTAAAGAAAAGGGAGAGGAGAATGGAAATAAATACAAACAGCCTGTAATTTCAGGTCTTCCAAAAGCTGCCTATGCATTAAAAAAACAACAAGATGATTATATTCATGCATTCCTTTGCACTACTCCCCTACATGAACCCTTCCATTGTGGCCAAAGTGATTTAGTTATCATTCTTCCCAAATGCCATGCACATTTCTGTTGGCTTGCTTATTTTGGTCCCTCTGCCCAGAAAGCCCTTCATATTCCTCAAAGTTCTAGACTTTCCTCCAGCTCAAGTCTCATCTATTCTAAGGAACCTTCCCTTATTTCAAAGGAGTCATTCCCTATCCTGAATCCCTGTAGAAATTTCTTATAGTATTCACTATAAGCACAGAACCATTTCCTTAGAGTCTGCTATCTGTACCTTTCTACTACCATTATCTTGTCTCTCCTATAGGTTCTAAACTCCATGAGCAGGGATCTGGTTTTGAATCTTTTGGAAATGCTCTAGAGCTAGCATCTAACTCTTGAACTTAATCAATATTCAATAGTAGGTATTCACTAGATTTCTTTTTTATGCTAGTGAAATTGAATCATCTTCTTAAATAAACTAGGTGTTTGTGACTGTGGGCAAGTCATCTAACTTCTTAGCAAGTCAAGCAAGTACCCAGCATTTTAAGTTGTCAATTTGCATTCATAGATAGAATTTCTTCCTCCTTTGAGGTCAAGATGTCAACAAACAAAAAATTATTAAATAATTATTATATAAATGTTTATTAGATTATTAAATTATTAAACAAAACAAATTATTAAAACAACAAAATCTAATTACTTTGAGTAGAATAAGATAGGAATGGGAAAGGAGGTATGTTGTTGATAAAGAGAAAGGAAAAGATCCTTCTCCTCCCCTTTTTTGAGTTGTAAAGTCAAAAAGATACAATAGTAACGAAAGTCTTCCTTTCCCCCCTTTTTCCACCCACTGACCCTGAAAAGAGATTAAAATGGCCCTCAACATCTCCTGCATCATCTCCTTGTCTCTCATGTGTCAAATAGTGGGAAAAAGTAGGAAGAGCAATATCCAGTTTAAAATCCCAAGATTTATTTCCCCTGAGGGACAACGATTAGGGGTAGGAAGGAAGGAAGGAAGGTCTTGAATCAAGAGAGTAGAGGCATTGAAAGTTGGTGGTAAAAAGATAGAGTAAAGAAAAGGACTTGCTTCTCTTACCAAATACTGTGACTCTGATGCTCAATTTCAGGGTTTTGCCATTCACAGAGATAGCACAGTACCAAATACCTCCTTCTTTAGGCTCCACGTGGATTAAGTTCAAAGTTTTCTTGTCTCGACTCAGGATCCTTTTACTTTTATCTCCTGGACCATTCCATTCCACCTTGAATCCAGGAAGGTTGGAGGAGCTATGTAATGTTAAAGTCATGTTCTTTCCAGAAAATATATAATCACTTGGGTTGGCCGTCACTGGAGAGGGGACAGGAGGCAGCTCCAAATTACATATACCAGGTACACCCCAAAAAAGAAACAGACAGAAAATCCCAGGACAGCTAGCCTCTCAAATCTACCAATCATGCCATTTTTCTGGGTCTCCAAGGTCCTCCTTCTCTATCTTCTTTCCCCTCTATCTTCTTTCCTCCATCCTTCTTTCTTTTTATCTTTCATCTCTCTTTGTTCCTACTGTTTTCCTTTCCCTCTCCCTCTCATCCCATTGTCTCTTTCTTTTTTAGCCATGGATAAAAGAGATAAATGATCAGATGGGGCAGTGGATGGAATGCTAGAATTCTAGCCCCAGGTCAGGAAGACCTGAATTCAAATCTTTCCTTAGACACTTAATAACCTATGTGACTCTGGAAAAGTTACTTAACCTCACTGACAGCCTTGGTTTCCTCATCTCTAAAGTGTAGATAAATAATAACACTTACCTCACAGTTGTTAGGACCAAGTGTAAACATTTGTAACATATGTAAATAAATGTAATGTGTAGAAAATGCTTTGCAAACCTGAAAGTGTTATATAAATTCTAGCTATTATTATGAAAACTTCCAAAAGGTCTCATTGGTTGCCAAGGTGCCTTCTGTTAGTAGTAGATGGGGGAAGAGAGAGAGAGAAGACAGGAATGGGAAGAATTTAGGGAGAAGGAAAGAAAGTGATCTGACAATTCTTTTCTTCTACTCACACTTGAACACCCAAAGTTGGACTTCCTGCTTCCTGTTCTCTACCTCACAGAAATAGGTCCCAGAGTCTGCTATCTCCAGCTTCTTGATGATCAGAGAAAAGTTGCCCGAGTCCCATTCATTTGATGAGGAATCCACTCTATCTTTCATTTTTGTGTTTCCTGGAAATGAAAAAAAATTTTTCTGGGTAGGGGAGAATCTATTCATTATTACAATATATTAAACATTCATGACTTTTCTGCTTTGAGCTACCTGAAGATTATTGTCATCAAAGTGAGACAGGGTGGTGGAGTAGTGGCCAGGAAAGGGAAAAAATAAACACTGAATTTTAAGTCAGAAGACTTGGGTTCAAATTTCACTTCTGTAGCTTACTTCTTATTGGTGTGAACATGGAAATCACGTTGAGCTTTGGTTTACTCATGTATAAAAAGAGGGGGTTAGGCTAATCATTGCTAATATTCCTTCCAGCTCCAGACTCTTTGATTTCAGTCTGTCCAGAGAATCCTTGACTTGTCAGATTTCCATTTCTGTTTGTGGAATGAATTACTCCTCTCTTATGGGTAAATACCCATAATTAGGTGACAGGATATGGATGATGAGTTAACAAAAGAGACTAGGAAGGAATGGTCATACAGAGAAGAGGAGAAAAGAATATCCAGGAGGAAAAATGTCATTTTTTTTTTTTTTAGCACAAGACACTAGAGTAAGCACTCAAAAGGACTATGCTCATTGAGCCTTCCCAAGTTCCCAGAGGATAATATTGAATGGGGAGTATGGACAAGCACCCCAAATGATTTGTTGAAGACTGAACAGAAAGTATAACAGAGATGGACTGCAGCACTTCTCATGGAGCAGGCTCCTTGCTAAAGGACATACATGACACAGCAACTCCTGATTGGTCAGTCCCTGGGTCTGAGGTTGCATTGACTGTGTTTGCCTTAAAGATGATTGGTGATTAAACCAAGAGGAACCTCCCTCCTCAGCAGGCTCTGAGGATAGAGGAGAAAATCTCTGCTCATCTCTAGAGCAGGTCACTTTGGGATTCTGCCAGCTCTCCCTTGGACTGCCAACAATATAAGAAGGGGATTTTTCTCCTCCCCCACTCACTGGCAGTAAGGAAGCCTGCAGTTTGAGCATATGGCAGTGAGAACATGTGCTTGCCTAGCTGAGCCTGAGACTGCACCTCAATTCCCCGGATGTCTCTTCTGGTTTGGGGTTCTTTCCTGAATCTAGGAATCCCAAGATTCTAAAGAATGGGTATTTCCAGCCTGAGAGTCCTTAGGTTCCTAAATCAGTACCCATTGCCCAATATTAATAATACCTGAAGCTATGCTGCTTCTCAGAGGAGTATAAACAGGCAAGATCATTCTGAACTTGAGTACGCTGAAGGCAGAAATAAACTGGAACCAGCTTCCCAGCCAATTGTTAAATTTCCAATGTAAGCACATATATTTCAGAAATCAGCAAATTGTATAGAGCTTAATTTATTGTTCTGCTGATTGTCTAGATTTAAGGAAATGATGAGGAAAATGTTTAATAATGCAGATTAAATTTAAAACTGTGTACATCCTCCCCAACTAGTTGTTCAACATTTACCAACATATCCTGGGCCTGACTGGTCATAAAATCTGAACCATCTCAGCCTTTGGTGATCTGAAGTGAAAGTGAAATACCTTTTTAGTAAAATCACAAAATGCCTTTTCATGAAGTTTACTTAATGCAATGTCTGGTACATAGTAAATGTTTAATAGATGCTTCTTGACTTTACATTTTAGGAGAAAATATGGGTATAGATTGGATCTAGGTTGTTATTTTATATTTGTATTTGTTAATGCATACCTGTGATTTTTTCTTTGTTTTGAGCATTTCTCTAGAGGAAGAGAAAATAAGTAATTGTATTATACATGAAATTCATTTTGTACCTGACAATTAAAAACTTTGCTGGACCCAAAGGACAGAGATGCTTCTTCCCCTTTGTCCTCTCCATTAAAGGGGAGACCATATAGGTGGTGTGGATTGAATTCAGTCCAAGGAAATCTAATTACGTAAAATACTGCTAGATCTGGAGTCAGAAAGATCTGAATTTAAATCCAGTCTCAGACATTTAATAGCTATGTGACCCTGAGCAAGTCATTTAATCTCTGTCTGCCTCACTTTTCTCATTTGTAAAATGGAGATTATAACAATATCTATAACCCATGGTGGTTTTGAGAATCAAATGAGATACTATGTATAAAATACTTAGTGCAGTGCTTGATACATAGTAAGTGCTCAATAAATTCTACTTTCCTTCTTCTCTGAAAAAAAAAAGATGGGGAGACAGTCTCTTTCTTTCACTGTTTGGCTCTTATGCCCCAGCCCTGACACTCTTGGGGAATATTTTCTTAAATTTTGGGTTTGGCTCATGGCTAAAGTCTTCCTAAAAGGGACAATAGAAAGGTAGTCTGTTGTTGATTGGTTGTTCTTTGTATTCGCAAAGGACCAAACTGACATCACTATGTTAGAGTCCAGTTACAGTGTGTAAATTAGGTATGGGAGAGATATTTATTTCCCCCACACAAAAGAAATGGGAAACACATTTGGTTCTCACACATAGCATTCATTGACAGAAACTTAAGCCTCAAGTACTAACTACTGTTACATCATGAGATAGATTTTTTAACTTCAAAACATGAAGCAGTCTTTAGGATTGGATTTGTCACAATTTATCTCAGCTCTTCACTGTCTGAACCACTCTCTCCAAGTCCATGATTTCTAAAAAAAGCCAGGCCAGGGTTTGAGGCCTCCTTCCCACCTTGGTGAATATCTTCTCCAATGCAGACTCTCTACAAATGAAAGAGGATTATTCCTGCTGTAACTAAGGACCCAGAATCTCTGGACCTTTCAGACTCACAAGGTGGCTTCTAAGGCTGGAAATATTTATGTCAGGATGGCTGCTGGATGATCAAAGAAACACAAAGCAGAAGAAAGAGAGACAGAACCCAGGATTGAGCCTAGCTAGGTAGCTGATCTGTAAGCTCAAGCTACCATTGGGAGCAACTGCCATGCTTCTGGGGCAGAGAAAAACCCCATTTCCCAATTCTCTCTTCACCTCCACAGGAAGTCCCAGAGTTGCACAATGCCATCTGGAGGATCAAAGGAAGAAAATGACAGGAGTGGATTCATTCATTCATTGAGTAAATAGCTTTTCCTGCTCAACAGCTGATAAGGGGATTGCTTGATCATCAACCAAGTATCTGAATCCTTAAGCCATGAGTCACCCACCCATGGCCAACAGAAAGCAGCTTGGCTCATAGTCTTCATCTTGATCTCACTACCTCTTCTCATAGTCATGTAGCTCAGTATCCAGCTGGCTTTTGAGCTCTCTGAATTGTTTTTCCTTGAGCCCAAAGAGAGAATTTAGGGAGAGAAAGATTGGAAGAGCCATGTTTTCTAATGTTCCTGGCTCAGAGAATGATTACCCTTACTCCCTCCTTCATTTCACCCTTCTCCCAAGTCACAGATTTTTTTTTTTTGCCTAGGTGAGAGAGCCCATTCTTTACCTAGTCTAAATCACTGAATGGATGCTGCCTCAGTCAAACTTAGACCTGTTGAAGACCTTAGTTTAAAAAAGCCAAAGTCTCCCAGTGCATCGAGAGCCATCTTCAATTGTCTTGATCTATATCTGGCCACTGAACCCAGATAGCTCTGGAGGGGAAAGTGAGGCAGTGCCCATCCCTCCCTCACTTAAATCTAATTCTCTGGCATGTCATGGCCCTCTTTAAGAACGAAGGACAAAACAATCAGCAAGATAAAGGTATGCCTTCTATATGTTGAAGCATCCTCTTTTCACTTTTTAATCTTCTTTCTTCCTCTGATCTTGCAATTCAGATTTTTAGAAGAGATGCAAAAGAGGAGCAGTTGATGTAACAGTGGACCACACAGAGAGAAAAAAAAGACCATGAACGATACCAGATCAAAATCATGGCAAGGATCAAAGTGGTTAGGGGAAGACATCACATCAAAAAGACATTCTTATAGTAGAGAGACAATGACTAAGACTTATGAGAAGAAAAGTGTCAGGCTGAAACTACCATCTATTATGGTGGGCTCTAGGTGCAGAATGAAGTATAACTGGTCAGACAATGGCCAGTATGCTGATTTGTTTTGCTTAATTGTACTTTGGTTGCTAGAAAGAGTTCTACTTTAGGAGGTAAAGGAGGAAGGAGGAAACAATGGGAAGTGACAGTAATGTAAAAAAAAGAAACATGGGAAGATATTAAAAGGAAGTGGAGTAATTGTAATCACCAGTCTTGGGCCTGGATGATGAAGAATATCTCCCACATCTTATTAGAGAATTGGGAGAATATGGTTGTGGAATGTGTCCTATATAATCAGACTTGATCAACGTGCTATTTTTCTTTTCAAGAAGGAAGAGTTCATTAGAGGTGGTATTGAAGTGGTATAATATATAGAAATGATATAAAGTTAAAGGAGAAAAACTATTAGTAAAGTCCAAATACATGTGTGTGTAATATATTTGTTATTTTGAATTATTTCAATCATATCTGACACTCCATTTAGGATTTTCTTGGCAAAGATACTGAAGTGGTTTGCCATTTCTTTCTCTAGCTCATTTTATAGATGAGGGAACTGAGGCAAACAGGGTTAAGTGATTTGCCTAAAATCACTAACCTAGTAAATGTCTGAGGACAGATTTGAATTGACATCCTCTTGACTCCAGGGCCAGTGTTCTAGCCAGTGTGCCATTTATGTCTCTCATATGTGTATGTATGTGTCCATATGTCCATACATAGATGTATACACACATATTTTCTACTTGGCCTCTCTGTGGCTTTTGAAACATTTATTTCTCTTGGATATATTGCTTAGTAATTAAGTTCATCCCACCTCCTTCCTCAGCTTTCAATGACTTCTCTTATTCCTCCTCACTAAGAACAGTTCAGTGTTCAAGAGTTACCACTAAGGATGGTAAACCCCTTAGAGAAAGGTATTGGACTCCAGGTGCCAAATGAGAGATTTTTTTTCGATATAGTCAGTGAGGGAATTTGTTTTGTTTAACTATGCATGTTCGTTACCAAAAAAAATTTGTTTCTTTAATCCCCTAACAATTAGGTAGGGGTAAGAGAAAAAGAAACTAAATTTTTGTTAAATTTTAAAAATTGTTCCTGTGGGCAACAACTAATCCCTTAGAATTTTTGTTGTTGTTTGTTTGTTTGTTTTTCAAGCAATCAGTGATGCTAGTTGGGTGAAGGATCCCTCTCATTTGGATATCTGTATTTTGGTACATATATTAAAAATCACTCATTGTTTTATCATTACATTTTATACAAACAAGTATAAAAGATGTGAAATACATTTTATAAATAGAGCTAAGGATTCAGGGTAAGGAAAAAGTCACTGTGTGTTATTTGATTAGAATACAATATTGAAAGTCCATACCATGTACATAAAAATTAGAAAGGGCAAAAGATCAGACTGGCAAAAATGACAAAAAGGAAAATGACAAATGTTGGAGAGTCTGAGGGAAAATGAGTACATTAGTACATTGCTGGTTAAGCTATAAATTGGTTCAACTATTTTGAGAAGGAATTTGGAACAGTTAGTTCCAATTTGGAATAAGTTAGTAAATCATAATTTTTGACCAAGCCTATAACCAATGTGAGAAAATAGAGTGCTGGGCTGAGAATCAATAATATCTGAGTTCAACATTGGCTTTAGACTCTTACTAGCTGTGTAATCCTGGTAAGTCACTTAACCTTTGTTTGCTTTAATCCACTGGAGAAGGAAATTTCAGTATCTTTTCCAGGAAAAAACTCTATGGATGGTATTGGTATAATATGGTCCTCCAGGGTCACAAATAGTAGGATACAACTGAATAATTGAACAATGACAATAACTCACATAATTCAAAAGAAAGTGGAAAAGTGTTTTTTACAAAAACAGCTAGGTGGTACAGTGTATACAGTGCTGAGTCTGGAGTTATAAAGACCTGAGTTCAAATTTGACTTTAGATACTTTCTAACTGTGTGACCTGAGCAAGTTACTTAACCCTGTTTGCTTCAGTTTCCTCATCAATAAAATGAGCTAGAGAAGGAAATGGTAAATCACTACAATATCTTTTTGAGGAAAAACCCAAATGAGGTCACAGAGGTCAGACATGACTGATAATTAGTCAACAACAATAAATTCAAAGTAAATGTTTTGTAGTAGCCCCAAACTGAACATTAAGGAGATGTTCAACTATAGGGTAATAGCTAAAAAATTTAGCATGTGATTGTAATAGAATATTATTGTACTATAAGAAATAAATAGTTTGAAAGAGGAAAAGCTTCTATGAACTGATACTGAGTAAAAACAAAACTAGGAGAGCAACTTATACCCATGACAACAACATTGTAGAGTAAAATAGCTTTGAAAGGCTTCCGAACTTTGGTCAATGCAATGTCAAACCAGAGTACTAAAGATAAAACACATTACTCACCTCCTACCAGAGAGGTAATGAACTTTAAATACCAAATCTGATATACATTTTTGAAGAGGCTCAATGTAAGAATTTATTTTGTTGGACTATGCATATTTGTTATGAGAATTTATTTTTCATTATTTTGTTGTTCATTGGGGAGAGAGGAACAGAGTCATAAAAATAAATGAACAAATAAATAAATAAATTGGGGGGGGGAATAAAGTCAAAAAGGATAAACCACAAAATAGTTTGTATATAGGAAAAGAAAATAAAAATTAATACATTACAAAACAGTTTGTATATAGGAAGGATATATTGATATATAGAAATCTACAAATCTGAGGGGAGATACAGATAGAGAAGAGCATGAAGACAGAAGGGCAAAATAGAGAAGCATTATCATAGAGGGAATATATTATAGATTGTCTATCTAGATTGAAATAATGTATAATGAATTATTGAAAATGCACACAAAGTTGGCATGGGAAAAGGATATAGTTTGTAGGGAAGAGGTGCCAGGCATATTAAGTCACAGGTACCTACTAGAGATAATATCTATTAACAAAGATAAAATTGTATTTACTTGATGGTAATTTCATCTTTCAAAATGAATGTTAACAAAACAAAGAAGGTACGACAGCTAAGCTGTGAGAACAGAAAGGCAGTTTTTGTTGTTCAATCAAGTTCCACTCTTTGTGACCCATTCTGGGATTTTCTTGGCAAGGATGCTGGAATGATTTGCCCTTTCCTTCTCCAGCTCACTTTACAGAGGAGGAAACTGAGGCAAAATGGATTAATTGATTTGCTCAAGATCACACAACTAGAATCAGGAAAAAATTCAAATTCAGCCTCAGATACTAGCTATACGACCCTGCACAAATGACTTAGCAACTTTGCCTCAATTTCCTCCTCTGTAAAGTGAGCCAAAAAAGAAAAGGGCAAACCACTCTTGAAATCTTTATTAAGAAAATATCAAATAAGGTCATGAAGAATAGGACATAACTGAAATAGCTGGACAATAATAGCTCTAGACCCATCACTCTATCCATGGTTCCACCTTGCTGTCCAGAAAGACAACAATTACTGTCACAACGCCTAGAAGTACACCAGCTTCTCTACAACTGCCCATAGTCAGCACAAAGAAGAAAGACTTTCACTGCTGGAGTTGACCCTCTGCTGGCCCCCACAACTGTGATATAAGATAGAAAGCAAGTATAAGGAACAGAAGGAATGAGGTATCTTTGATACAGTAGGACAGAGCAGTCATGGTGGTCTGAGTTTGTAGGTACCTTCCTATTTTCAAGCATATATATTCTGCTGGACTGCCTTATCCATGGATAGGAAAACCAGAATAATGGGCCATAGGTTCAGTGTACCTCTTCCTGAACCCCTATTTAGAGAATATTTCTCTTGCTAATAGGATAGTCCCTTGGAGTCCAGTGGGGAGGGAGGAAGGTTCTTAGAAGCCATTCTGTATCCTGAAAGGTCAATAAGGAAAAATTAGTTGCCAAAGAGAAAGTGATAGCAATATTGAGCAGGAATGTCAACTTAGAATTTGTAAGAAAAAAGAACATGAAAAATCAGGTATAGTCTAATGTGGGTTTTAGACTTTAAAAGAGTAGATTTCAAAGAGTACAGAGAAAGCCAGGGTCCCATGAGTCTGAGATTCTAAAAGCAAAGTCAGTTCAAAGCAATAGGAAGCACAGAAGAAGGAACTTTAGATAATTCACAAATTATTCAGATGAGAAAGGAAAAGAGGTCTGAAGAGACTGCTTAACAGCAATTTTTGTTGTAGCAAAGAACTGGAAACAAAAAGAGATGCCCCTAAACTGAAGAAGGGCTGAACAAATTATGGTATGTTAATGACATGGAGAATTATTGCTCCTTAAGAAACGACAGAAGAGATACTTAGTGGTTACAAGAGTTTTGTTTTTCTTTTTTGTCAATGGAATGTATGAGGGAGGGGAAAGGAAATAAGAACTAGTAACAGTGTTGATTTAAAAAGAAGACAAGAAGATCACTGAAACATTTTTTTAAAGCTCAGAAGAGAATAGAAGGAAGTTCAATAGAAAACACTAACAAGTTAGACAACTTTGAAGTAAAATATCAGATTTTTATACTTAAAAAAAAGCAGACCATACATAATTGAGATTTGTGGCTTTATCTTTTTTTTTTTTTTGCTCCTCTTTGTATATAGAAGTGTTCACCTTTTTGGTGGTTTAAGTTCAGAATTTTGACAAAATTAATTTTTAAAAAAGAGACAAGAACAGATGTAGTCATGATCAAGTAACTAAAGGAATGACACAGTTTCTCAAGAATAATCAAGAACTGGTCTGGACTACTCAGACCAGTTCCAATGACCATGTGATGAAGAGAGCCATCTACACCCAGAGAGAAGAACTGAGTATGGATCACAACACAGAATTCTTACTTTTTATTTCACTCAAATAAACTCTTGTTGTTTGCTTACATTTTATTTTCTTTCTCATTTTTTACCTTTTTGATTTGATTTTTCTTGCGCAGCAAGATAATTGTGTAAACATGTGTGCATATTTTGGATTTTTACCATGTTTAACATATATTGGATTACTTGCTATCTAGGGGTAGGGATGGGGAGAAGGGGGTGAAATCGGAACACAGGGTTTTGTAAGGGTTAATGTTGAAAAATTATCCATACATATCTTTTGAAAATTAAAAAACTTTAATAAAAAAAGAATAGTGTCAGAAAGGTTAATGCCCTATATAAACTGAGGCTGAGAGGTAAGTACTATGAACAACCTAAACTACATTTTTAAAAAATAAAGCTATGTTAGGGGCAAGAGCAGAATTAAGAAAAACATAGGTCCTTCATTTTGTATAGATGGGAGAATGACAATATGTCAGAGAGAACTCCTATTGTGCTTTTGCTTCCTTTATTAAAGAGAATAGTTTTCAAAGAAGGAATGATAAAATAAAAATGGTCGGCAGGAATACTGAAAACTAAGATAATTTAGGGAAAAGTAAGGAGCACCTATTTATCTTCAATGAGTGAATTCAAGTCACCCAACCTGGACAAATTATATTGAAAGATACTGAATAACTTTGAGGATATAATTATTGAATATCTGTCAGTAGTCTATCAATAGTTATTGAATAGTACGAAGAAAAGATGGCTGAGGGGCCACAAGATTGAAGTTGTCTGTATTTCCAAAAAGTCAAAAAAGGTTGATAATTCAAATGATAGGCCAATGAGCTTGATGGAAATTCCTGGAAAAAATGAAAGGATCTATTTTTAAGCACTTAGAAATTATGGTCAGTGGAAACCAGCATGGTTTAATTAAGAGCAAATCAATGCATTATTTTTGTATAAGGAAAAAAGTGGAAACAAAAATGGGTGCCCACTGATTGGAAAATAGCTGAAAATCTTGGTATATGAATGTAATGAAATATAGTTGGATTTTAAGAAATGCTGAATATGAAGAATTCAGAGAAATATGAGAAGACCTATATGAATTGATAAAAAGAAAGCAGAGGCAGGAAAATAATGTGCACAATAACTACAGTATTATTAAATTAATAGAGCTCAGCACTACTCTCCCAATTTTCACTCATCCCTAGAGAGAAGCTACTTAATGCCTCAGGTTCTAGAGGATATTCTCTCTACTCTTACACTTGCTCACAAGGGGCCTACCAGGGTTCTTCCCATTTATGGTTATCCAGTAGACTCAATTAGCTCTTATTAAGGTCATTTACTCAAACAGCAAATCAAGAAGAGTGAGTCTTTGGAACTGCTTCCTTTTTCAGGTAACTGCCTCGCTGTATCTATGTGTATCTGGTGTATATTTCTGCTTTCCAATGCCTTCAACTAGTGCAGTGATTCTGATGACCATATTTTTTCTCCAAACTTCTTGCTATTCTATAATCCTAAGCAGTCTCCTATGCAACTGCCTCCAACTCTGGAACTCTTAAAAACCCCTTCAGGCTCAGGCTTTTGAAACAACCAGAGGCATGGATAATTTGCTTACTTAGCCAAACAAAACGTTGATCAAATCAATGATGCATTCAAACCCCATAAAGAGATAGGGGTGTAAATTAATGTTGTTTATGCTGAAACCTCATCCTGTGAAACTATATTCTGTGACTATATCAACCAAGATGGGGGAAGGAGCCACATCCTCCCTTTTAATAAATGAAAAAAAATAGTAAAATATATTATAATTTAGATGAAATGCAATTAAAAATATTTGTTCCAAAGGACAAATATTGAACATATTTCTTTTTTCTTGATAGAGAGGTGATAAATTATGAGTATGGAATATTGCAGTTACTATTAAACAAAATTGCTCTCTTCAGTTCATTTTTTAAAGCTATTTTCCTTTGTTATAAGAAAAGATAAAGATGGTAAGGGAATGAAAGATAAAAGATGGTATACAAATCATTAATAACATATTTTTTAAAGAAAATAAATTCCCACTGCATTGTTTTTTCTTCTTTTTTTTCCACCACATTGTTAAAAAAGAACAAGTTATGTGAGATTAATCTAGTTTGTTTTATTTTAACATAAGACTAATCTATTTATTTTATCTGTCAATCATAGAAATGCTATAACTATAGTATATTTTAATTTTAAAAAGATAGCTGATACAAAAGTTATACTTATAGGCAAGATTCAGAGATGTGGACTGAATGTTGGTACAATTAGATGTTTTTGGATTGACTGGCCAAACTCAAAGAGTACTGACATCAATCGCAGGCAATTTGGATGAAAGTCTCTACTAAGGTTCTACAAGTCTTTTGTAGGCCTTGTTCTATTCAATAGTGGGATTTTTTTTTTAATCAGAGACTATATGAAGATATAAATGGTATGATAATAAAATTTGTAAATTTTAGGAAGGATGTTAAGTTGCTATGAGGAAAGGCAGCTAGTATTATGAGTAGCATTCAAAGTCATGGGAAGGATATGGCTGATACAAGGATCAGTTTAAAGAACTAAAAAGGTTTATTTACCTGGGAAAAGAGAAGACTTGGGTAGAGGGAACATAGTAGCTATTTTCAAAGATTTGGGGAGTTATCCCATGGATAAGGGATTATTAGACATGTTTAAATTTGAACCCAAGTAGATTACTACGAGAAGAAACTGCATGACTATGATTGAGATACTCAACTTCTCTGAAGAACAGTTTTCCCTATCAGGAAAATGGGTATAATAACTGAATCTGTCTCTCAAATATTAAAGATCCATAGTTGTGGTGGTAGCAGTAATGGTAGCAGTGGAAGTCACAGGATGAGGGATAAATTGAATGGGAATCATAAGCCCTAGTTTCTGGTCCATGATTTATAGAACTCACTGGCTAAGTAACTTTGAGCAAATCATTAAATTTTCCTTCCTCTTTTTCTCTTCAGTAAAATGAATGGAAATAGACTACATGATTTATTTATCTTCCAACTTCAATATCCCATGATTTCTATTCAATTCAGCTGATTTCAATTAAACACTTAAATTCAAGCCTTACATATAGGAAGAAAAGAAATCTTTATTCAGTTCCCATACTGTGCTGAGTGTTTTATACATATTAGCTCATTTGATACTTACAACCATCCTGGAAGGTAAATGCTATTTAAATCCTTATTTCACAATTGAGGAAATTAATGCAAACAGGGTTAAGTGACTTGCCAAGGATCACACAGCCTAGTAAGTGTATGAGTACATTTGAACTCAGGTTTTCCTGACTCCACATCAGTTCTCTATCCATTGTGCCACTTAGAAACTTTTGTAGGATTATGCAAAGCTCTGGGAGAGATAATAAAATTAAATATAGTCTCATTTCTCATGGAGTTTAGAGCTGAGAAAAGGGATACACACAGAGAAAAATATGATGCACAGTGTTAGGGGAATAGGGGCAAACCTATGAAGCTTGCATTTTGGCTCAGGAGGATAGACATACCCTGGGAGATAGACACATACCTAAAGGGCATCTACAACCAGGAACTTATTGTTGGTTCCTTAGTCCCTGTGATGAAGGGTTGGTAGTGATGGAGTTATCTATGCAATTGGACCGTTTCCAGTGACACATACTCTGACCTCTTACTAAAAGGTTATATGTAACCAGAGATTCCTGGCTTTGAGTCTATGATCCCTATTATCAGAAGCTATGTTAAAAAAAAGTTGACATTTGAGTGGAAGGAGCTGCCTACTCAGTAGACGTAGAGAGAGACACCACTTTCATTCTTCCTTTCTTTGGAGCATGTTATTTGGAACTTAGACATCCTTTCCCTCAGATTTTCAGTGAAAGAAATAAGGGATCGTTTTCCTCTCCTCCTCTTGAAACAATGATGATTGCATGGTGATACAGCAAGGAGGACAAGTGCATTTTTAAACAAGTTTGAGATTAGCTCTTGTGTGCTTGGATGTCTCTTCGATTTATATTTCTTTCCCTGAGCACAAGTGATCAAAGAGCAATCCTGAGATGGATATTTCTAGCCTTGGAAACAACTTCATGAATTCAAGAGATTAGGTGCTTCTGGATCTAGGTGCTGGCAGACCAGCAGAAAGTGATCTCTTAGAAAGCTTATGAATATCCCATGGAAAATGGATGGTGTTGAGCCTGTGACCTGGCTCTAATACAATAAATGGGTGGTGAGAAGAGGTGACTATCTGATGATCCTCATTACTTTAGGATCATTAGGCTATATCTAGAAGGGATCACAGAGGCCATCTAGTCCAACAACCTTTTAGGATGAAGTTAAAGTGCTATTCTAGCTCTGAGAGACTTTTTTCCCCACTGAATTTTCAATTCTATCCACATAAGGAATTGCTAGCAAGGAACTACTCTTTAGTATATATTTAGAGACTTGTTTAGAGAAATGAGATGTTTAAGTGACTGGCCAAGGAGAGATCATTGCTGATGTGGAATTTCTATGAAATTCCACCATAACACATAAAAATCTCTCTAACATAGACTTGTAAGCTTTCATTTGGCAATCCTATGTTCCAAACAAGATTTAGTTTGATAATAATTCTAGTATGGCAAATTAATAGGAGAATTTCTTGGAGTTGTCATTGTCATAGTTTTTAACATAAGGCAAGCTATGGAAATCTATACCAGATGACTAGGAGTATTTAATGATACAATGAGAATCAGACAAAGTTTGTTAGGGAGGTTTCTTTGCCAGACTTATTTAGAGCTCAGAGTGATATGAATAGAAAGATAACTCCACAAGACTCTTAAGTTACCTAAGATAGACTCCATGCATTCTTTTTCTCAATCTCTCTCCATAGTATCTAGTATAGACCTTGCTTTATATATTATACAAAAAAGTACATATTAATAATTTTGAAACAAGAAAAAACTGCACCTGAAATATAAAATAAAAAGATGTTACAATCTAGGCAAGGGATAATAAGGATCTGAACTGTGTAAGTAAAGAGAAAAGTTCATCAGAGTCATGAAATGAGGTAGAAATGGCAAGATTTGGCAACTTGCAGAATGAAAGAGAAAAAAGGGATTGAGAATAGTGATGAGGTTATAAATTTAAAAGACTAGAAGAAAGGTGTTATCCTCCACAGGAAAAAAATATCAATACAAGGGGTAATTTGATGAGAGGAGATAATGAGTTCTGTTTCAGATATTTTGAGGTCTAAAAATTTTTAGGATTATCCAGTTGGTAGTTCTGGACTAGAGGTCAATATAGAGGGCTGAAACTCCAAAAAGGTATGCTTGAATCAGACAACTGAGCACTTAAGGCTAATTACCTAGTCAATGTGTGACTCATTAACATATATTTGGATAAATGGCTCTTCTCATCGTTGGTGCTTGCTGAATATTTGGTGCTAAGATAATCATAGGCAAGGATTGGAGGGCTGAGGGAGAGAGGGCAGAGTCACTTGGTGGCAGGATGAGGAGCAGAGAGGTTGGTGACTCTGGACTCCAGAATCGAGGATTCTGCTTGCCTGCATTCTTAATTTCTCCCCCTAAAGACCAAGGATTTTAATTCATCCTGATTCTGATCGATCCCAAGGCCTAGCTCATACTTTACAATTCAGGAAACAAGCTACAGTTAAATATGTAGATTGGTAAATTATCTACATAGAGATGATAATTAAGCCCTCTCATTAGTTGATGAGCTCATTGAACACATATATATAAAGAGATATAATAAAAGGTCTTAGTAGGAAACCTTGGGGATACATAGAGCCTGATGTGCTAATGACAATATTCTAAGTTAGAATGATTGAGGAATATTCAGATAGATAGGAGGAAAATCAAAAATATCATGAAAACTCCAAGAAAGAGTATGTGGGAAGAGTGAGTGGTTATAGTGTCAAATGTAAAGGTCAAGATAGACGAAGACAGAAAAAAACATCAGATTTATAAATTAAGATCTCACTATTAATTTCAGAGAGAGCAGTCTTAGTGTTAGCTCCTGGGTAACTCCCACTTTTGAGAATTCAGTCATTGGACCTTCTAGAGCAGTGGTTCTCAAAGAATGGTCTAGAGAATCCTGGGGATCTCTGAAACCCTTTTAGAGGGTCTACAAATTTGAAAATACTTTTTATTTCTAATATGGTAAATGTCTATAAATATAACACAGATAAACAAAAACACTTTGGAGAGATCCTCAATAATTTTTAATAGGATAAAGATACTGAAAACAAAAGTTTGAGAACAACTGTTCTAGAGTAAGAAGAGAATTGCAGCAGAATTCCTGGATGACATATTAAAGCACATAATGGCATCTGGGGAGGTTCAAGAAGTTTGAACCTTACCAGTCTCCATAGTTTGAGCGATTTATCTGGATAATGGAAAAGTAGAGTCACCATTACAGGTCATTTCCCTTCTACAAGAATCCAAGTCATTTGAAGGTTTCTATAGGGCTAAGAGGTATTCATTAGAATGTTGAAACCATTGTTAGTGCTTTATGTATTTCTGTAGATGTTTAGGAGTTCCAGCTGGTTTTTTTTTTTTTTATTGGTACCATTGAATCCCATTTTCCATAGAATGAAATCAATGATACATGATATGCATTTGTTACAGTCAATGCTTTGTTTGGGAGCTGGGAACACTGTTGTCCACATTTAGGGAAATCTATTCATAAGTTATATTTGTAAATTTTCCTGGAGAAACTCCAAATTGGGGCAGAGAGCTAAAAGGAAAAATGACCTTTTGGCAATTAGACCTCAAGATCAGACCCAGTCTGTTTAAATTGAAAAGTTTTAGGAGGCCCAAAACTATGGACTATACTTACCTATAACCCTTGGTGGTGAACTTCTTCTGAAGCCCCTGAGAATAACAAGTTGGTCCGGTTGTTTCCAAGTAAAGTCCATATTTTCTTTCTTTGAAGCCTTGCAAGGCAATTTGACCTGATCCCCAGCCTCACCCAGAATCAGCTCCTTTTCACTGGTCATGGCAGGCAATAGAACTGAATTCCAGAAATAGAGAATAAGTAGGTGAGGGCCAGCAGCAGCCCCATTTGTTGACTTTTATTTCCCCCCTCAATGAGATCTGGTTCCTCTGCCACCCCAGCCCCCAAACTCAAGGATGATCACTCACCCAACTGCAGAGCCAGGAGCAAGGTTGCAAAGGAAGTTCCTCCATCCATACTCGCCTTGTGAAGGAAATGAGGTGCCAGACCTCCTCTGAAAGGTGCTAGAGTCATAAGAAAGTCCCTGATAAATTGGTCAGAACCCTGGGGGAATGAGATCTCTTCCTTGTGAGTCTGAGGATTCAAAAGAATTCAGTCACTCAACGTGCAGTGGATAGAGCAGTGGGCATGGAGTCAGAAACTCATCTTCATGGTCTCAAATCTGGCCTCAGATGATTATTTAACTGTGTGACCCTGGGCAAGCCAATTAACCCCGTTTGTCTCATTTTCCTCCTCTGTAAAATGAGAAGAGAATGGCAAGCCACTGCAGTAGAAAACCACAAACTGTCAGATTCAACAGAGCAGCTATTATGTGGAGGCCATTGAAATAGTCACTACAGGGGATAAAATGAATAAAATTTTACTTCAGGAACTTATAAGTATGAAATATTTACTTAAATCAAGTCAAAATCTGCCTCTAGGCAGATTTCATCCTTTGATTCTCATTCACGGAATCAAAGATTAAGAGTGGGGAGGGACTTTAGAGGCATTTAGAACAAATCTAATTCTTCTTTCATGGTTTTTCAAGTATTTGAAGTGTCCATATTGTCACAGCTCCAAGCTAAGCTATTCCCAATTCTTTCAAGCAATCCACAAATAGCAAGTTCATCAGTGACTTTACCATCTGGGTCACTCTCCTCCCTTGTGCTGCAGTTTGTTGATATTCCTCTTTTAAATGTGGTGCCCAGCAGAGGCAGAATGGTATAATGGAGAGAAAGCTAGATGGATCAGGAAGCTCTGAGTTCAAGTCCCACCTCCCACATGCACTGGTTGGTTATGGGCTACTGGGCAAATCATGTATCTTCTCAGTGTCCCCAAAGACTCTCTGTGACTATAATTTATAAAACAGTTGTTGATCTGCATTGGAACAGGAGTTTCTTTCTCCAAGAATTTCTTAAGCTAATGAAATCACAGATTTAAAAAAAAATTAGTTTTAAAATTAAAAATGGATGTTTAAAATTTAATAAAAAAGATAATACTCAAAATGAAAAGCAATATTCTAGATCTTTTACATATAGCTATCTACATGTCGTCTCCTTCATAAAATGTATACGTTTTATACAATTTTTGCCTCTGTCTCCCCAGAGCCTAGCCCATTATTGTTCAATCATGTCTGACTCTTCTTTGTGGACCATGCTGTTCATGAGCTTCTCTTGGCAAAGATATTAGAGTAATTTACCAGTTCCTTCTCCAGTGGATTACTGCAAAGGGAAGTTGACTTGCCTATGGTCACACAGCTTGCAAGTGTTGGAAATTGCATTTGAACTCAGGTCTTCTTCACTCTGGGCCCAAAGCTTTATCTACTGAGTTACCTAACAGACAGGAAGTACTAAATAAATGGGTTTTGACTGACTGACTGTCTGGGGTACTTTGTGCCCATCACCCTCTTCATTCTAGATCCTTTGTTTCTTTTACTATAGACAAAGCTTATTGCCCTTTAAAAACCCAAATCTTTTTTCATTTAAAAATGTTGTCTTGCCATGTCTCCCCATCTTATACTTGGTAAGTTATTTTTTAACTTATACTTAATGCTTTAAAGTTATCTCTATTAAATATTAAATTTGGTCTATCAACCTCCCCTGTGGAGATCTTTATGGATCCTCTGTTGTTCAATATGTTAGCTCTCCCTTCCAGCTTCATACCATATGCCCTAAGTGAAAATGAGTAATGAAGAGGCATTAAGATAAAAATGGAAGTTCAAAGGAGAAAGAAATGGTAATGGAGTGAGGAACAGGAAGGGCTTAACAGAGAAAATGGCAATTAAACTTTGTGGATGATCTTTTTGTCTTATGCTTTTGTTTGATGAAAACAGTGATAGTAATTAGGTTATTTTCTTTATTAATCACTTTGAAATATAAAAACTGAACTTCTTATGGTCATTTGATAACTTTCAAAATATTTTTTCCATGAGCTGATTTTTCAATGCATGAAGAAACTAAGCCCCTTGCCTCCCAATGTGAATTATTTGGATTGATTATTTCATATAATGATCAGATCATATAGTAAATCAGAATTGTTAGCTCCTCGTTTGAAACACAGAAAGTCTATCTTCCTGACCTATGAGAATATTCTGGGAAATTTAAGCCATGGAGGTTGGAAATGACCATTCTTGGCAAACCTTCACTTTTTTTTTTTTTTTTTTTTAGAAAATCTGAGTTTTTGAATTAAGCAAATATGAATATTCCATAATTTTGTCTCATAACAATCACCTTCTCTTCATAATTTGGGCTATATTTTTATACCAGATAGTAGATAGTGTGATTTACATTCAGTACCTGTAGTTCTCTCTCTAGATTTAGAATTTCCCTGAACCACCTCATTGTTAAAAAAGATCCACATCCATCAGAATTGATCATTGTATAATCTTGTTGCTGTGTACAATGTTCACTTGGTTCTACTCACTTTATTTAGCATCAGTTCATCTAAGTCTTTCTAGGCCTTTCTGAATCATCCTGCTGATTGTTTATCAAACAATAATATTTCATAATATTCATATACTATCATAATTTTTTCAAGGACTACCCAACTGAGGGGCATCCACTCAGTTTTCAGTTCCTTGCAGGGCTCTATTTCTAACTGATTGAAAGGTTTTATGGTTTTTCTTGTTTTTGTTTTTGTTTTTTTTCTCTTCTATCCCACTCCAACCCTGATATAATGAAACATGTCTTATTCAATATTATGCAATAGACTTATCACCAAAAAGTCATTCTTAAGGTCAGCCACAACATTTTTAAATGCTGTAATTCACCTGTAAATAGGTTTTGTGTAAAATTTGACAGAAATAAATTGTATTATTATGTTTTTTATAAAGCAGCTAAGTTAGTTGATGTACATAGATAACACACAATTTTGTTTATTTTTGTGTTAGTACTGTTAATTTCTTGCAATTTACGATTATATTACATCATTAAAAGAAAAAAAAATCTTTTATGAACAGGAAATAGAGGTTTAGAGTACTCCAGGTCTATAGTAGCATTAGCAACACCAGCAGTAGTAAGTTAACATTTAGAAACCATGTGATATAAAGATTAAGTATTTGACCTCAAAGCCAGAAAGACATGGCTGGATAACCCTGGGTTTATCCCTTAACCTTTCAATACTGACCCAAACTGATGCAAGGATTTTCCTCACCTGAGATTTTCCTGCATCAATAAAATTACAGGCCCAGTCCCCACCTCTCCCTTCAAAATTCACAAAGCATTTTAAAAACATCATGTGCAAAGATGCAAAAAGTGAATACAAAAGTAAAATTTTGAGAACTGTGAAGACATAAGTCTGGCTGGAGTGGTTAGTTTATATAAGGCTGAAATAAGAAATAAGATCAGAGAGGGAGATGTCAATCATATTGTGGTGGACCTTGAATGCCACAATAATTAGTTTCATCTTTATTATGTACTGAACATATCATTCCCAATAGGGATTCATTGAAGGTATTTATATAGGGAAAAAAAATTGAACATAGATGTTCTTTAATAAGATTAATTTCTCCTAAAGGACATGTGTATAAAAAACATTTATAGTAACTTTATTTGTAGTAGCAAAAAATTGAAAACTAAAGGGGCACCCCTCAATTAGAGAATAGCTAAACAAATATGAATGAATATAATAAAATGCCATAAGAAATGACCAAAAGGATAGTTCCCGAGAAATTTTGTTGTATTTTTATTCACTCTGAGAGACAGCTAGGTTACACAGTGGATAGAGCACTGGACTTGGACACTTACTAGTCACATGCCTTCTGCCTGCCTCAGTTTTCTTGGCTATAAAATGGAGGCAATAACAGTACTTCCTCCCAGGATTGTTGTGAGGATAAAAATGAAATAATGTTTATAAAGCCTTTGTAAAACTTAAAGTGCTATATAAATGTTAGCTATCGTTATTTTTGAATGAAATGAAAGGAAGCAGAAAACAACTTATATAATAACAGCATTATAAAGAAACATAACCTTGAGAGACTTAAGAAACCCATTCAATGAAATGATCAGCTGTGATGCCTAAGGATGGATGACAAAGCATACTACTTCTTGTCAGAGAAGTAATGAATTCAAATTGTATAACGAGACATAAATTTTTAGACATCGCCAATGAGGAAATTTGTTTTTCATAACTATTTATATGTGTTACAAGGATTTTGTTTTAAATAAAGGATTAGGAGGGAGAAAAATAGATGCTTGCTAACTTAAAATAATTTTAAAAGATTAATTTTTCTTGCTTTGTTTTGTTTTGTTTTTGCTGAGGCAATTGGAGTTAAATGACTTGCCTAGGGTCACACAAATAGGAAGTGTTAAATGTCTGAGGTCACATTTAAACTCAGGTTCTCCTGACTTCAAGGCTGGTGCTCTATTCACTGAGCCACCTAGCTGCCCTTAATTTTTCTTTTTTAAATTTTTTTGTTTTGTTTCGACATAGCAAATGCATCCCAATGAACAAGCACTTAGAATCTACTCCCCCAAAAGAGTTAAGCAAAACCAGCTGAAAGGTTTTGGCTGATAGTGCACATCACTTTAAAAAGATACATTTGGCAGCCAGAGAACTAAAGTGGGCACACACACACATATACACACACACACACAAACACAAGGGTAGCCAGATCAATATCTTAAGAGAAAGGATCCCTTTCAACCATGCCATTTTCCATTCCCAACACTTTTATATTCTGCTTTTATATCCTCCCAACAACCCCTGCGTTTCTTTACTAGAACCCTTCCTTTTCCCACCCCCCAGAATTTCACCATCCTTATTTTCCTAAGTTCTAGGAAAGAAGTAGCATAAACCAGGGTTGGGGGGGGAGGGGGAAGAAAGTTCACAAGAACATAACAAGAAGGAGGAAATCAGTGGTTTCTGCTTTCCAAATTCTAGAATAAGAGAAATGGGTTTCTGATTGTTCTTTACGGATCACAGAACATTAAGAATGCACTTGACATGGAGAACTAGCCCTGTCCTGATATGTGAAGAAACAATGAGCACATTGAGAGGGAATTTCGTGTGGTGGAAAAAGAACCAGATTTGTATGTAGGGGGTATGAGTTCAAATTATAGTATTGTGTACTAATTAACCTGTGTGGCCTTGACCAAATAATTGAATTTCAGAATCCTCATCTATAAAAATGAGGGGTTGGACTAGATTATATATAAAATCCTTTTAAGCTCTAAATTCTATGATTCTATGTAGACCATTTCCTTCACACTTCTCTGAAAAGGTGCTAAGGGACTAAGACAGCCAGCTGGGTTGAGGAGGAAGCTGAAAAAAGGAACTGATCATACCACAGAAATTTGATGTTTGTAGCAGGAGTGGTATAAGCATGATTGAGAGTTCCCCAAGTTTGGGGTGAGGGACTTTTGGCCTTGAAGGAACTTCTTTCTAAGGAGAAGACATGTGGAGAATCAGAGGAGGAAGTATGGGTCATAATTCTCTTTGCCAAGCCAGGAGGAATTGTGACAAGTATACTAGCTTTCATGCTACCCAAAGTAGCAAAGTGAGACTGGAGTGGGTTCATTGAGAACCAGCAGCTTCAGAGTTTGGTAACAGGACCCCTAACCCATCATTCATTTCTCCAACTTTTCTGCTTCTTTTTTCCCCACCAACTAGTAAAAATGAAAAAAAGGGATAATAAACCGAAGTCATTCTCCCTCTTACTGCTTCAAGTTCTAGTATGACTTGACATACCATATTTTAATATGTGATTCTAATTTAAAGTATGTGGTCATTAACTATGATTCTTATCTGTTAGACTATTTATGAACCTGGAGAAAAATTTAACAAGGAAACAAGCCTATAATAGGGGAGAATGGGAGTCGGCAAAGGTGTCTTAGGCACTCACTTTGACTTTGCTATCAAATCAAACCTTTGGCACTGACACTGCTGGTACCTAGCCTTGCCTGTCATTAAAGAACTCCTATTAGGAAAGGGAACCGCATGTGAAAAAATGTCTGTGGCAGCCCTTTTTATAGCAGCAAGAAACGAAACTGAGTGGATGTCCATCAGTTGGAGAATGGCTGAATAAGTTATGGTATAATGAATGCTATGGAATGTTATTATTCTATAAGAAATGATCAGAAGGATGATTTTAGAGAAGCCTGGAGAGACTTGTAAGAACTGATGCTGAGTGAAATAAGCAGAAGCAGGAGATCATTATACACAGCAACATCAATATTATATGATGATCAATTCTGATGGATGTGGCTCTTTTTTGTGAGATGATTGAGGTCAGTTCCAATAATCTCATGATAAAGAGATCCATCTGCACCCAGAGGAGAACTGGGGGAATTAATGTGGATCATAACATAACATTCTCACTCTTTTTATTATTGTTCATTTGCATTTTGTTTTCTTATTCATTTTCTTTCCTTTTTGATCTAATCTTTCTTGTGCAGCAAGATAATTTTACAAATATGTTTACATATAGTGGATTTTAACAAATATTTTAACATGTATAACATATATTGAGTTATTTGTCATCTAGGACAGGAGCTAGGAGGGAGGAAGGGAAAATTTGGAACACAAGGCTATGCAAGGATCAATATTGAAAAAATTATCCGTGAATATGTTTTGAAAATAAAAAACTTTAATAATAAAAAAATAACTATTGCCATACATCTCATACACAACTACAAAGTACCATCTACCTTCTTCACCCCCTTATGGAAACTGCCAACAAAGTCGATGCATTATAATTAGGGAATGGTTAAACAAATCATGGTACATAAATATAATGGAATATTACTATACTGTAAGAAGTTATATACGTGAAGTATACAAAAATAAAGAACTCATGCAAATTGGGGTAAGCAGAATTGGGAAAGGGATATACACAATGACTGCAACAACATAAAGGAAAAGAACAAAGAAAAGAAACTTATGTAATTATAATGATAAAATTTGACCTCAAAGAAGAGATATGAGAATGTTCTTCCTTACTTTCTTTGCAGAAGTGGGAGACTTTTGATACATTATTGTATATAATAGACAGCTTGATTAGTTTTTCAAAGCTGCTTTTTTCCTTTATTTGTCATTGTTTATTATAAAGGATGATTCTGGGGGGGGGAATGGGAGAGCTATATTGGGAAATGAACATGATATAAAATCAAAACACTTCAATAAAAATTTAAAGAAATAAAATAAACATTATGGCTATTTTAAACAAGAAGAGGTTAAATACGTAGGTACACAAAGACTTGCACATAGTAGACACTGAATGAATATTTGCCAAATGAATAAATGAGAGTTGAGAAGGGCTGGAAGTAGGTCATTTGTAAAATTGGTAGAGTACTGAGAATGGGGCCTGGGGCAGCATGGAGAAGAGAAAGATAGATAATGGATTCTAGACAGGTTGTGGGGGAGGGAGGGAGGACTTTATGGCTTAGAGTTTGCCTCTTTCCTTGCCTCCTTTCACAGTGGGCTATTGTCTTTCAAGCCCAAATCCTCCCCTTTCTCAGGGTGGGCATTTTCTAACCTCCTTCTAAGCCTGCACCTCCCCCACCCCAGACCCCCTATTCCCTAGATCTGTTGGAAGACAAGACTTTCTCTTCTCGGCCACTTCTGGGCCCAGGGCTCTCCAAAGGCTAAGGTTTTCCAGCTGCTTGTTTGCCTCTGCTGAGGGCTTGGAGCTCACATTTCCGCTGAGCCTGGGAGGCCCCAGAGAGAGGTCTTTGATTCTCACAATCTCCAGCCACCATGGAGACAGACTACACATCCTGTGCCCCAGTGCTCCTCAGCGCTTGTGAGAGATGCTGAGATGAGCTTAGGTATATGTAGCAAGGGTCTCTGCATCTCTCTCTGTCCCTAAGTGTGCCCGCCTGTAACTATGCTTTTTGATGCAGATACCTAGAACTCTCTGTGACTGCATCTCTGTCTCATACTTCAAGAGGCTGCACCTCCCAGCCTTGTTCTACGCCCCGGACCCACTGCTCCACTCTTAGCACCCCCCCTATCTCCTGCTGCCACTCTGTTCTTTCTCTTGTCTGTAAACACCATCCTGTTCCCTAGCAGGAACCCAGACATTTGATAAGCTTTGATCAGAAACAGCTCTGTGAACTGAAAACAACAATCATCACCCAACAACTCAAAACTCCACCATTTAGATATGGGCCTAGGGGGTAGAGGGCAGCAGAGGCGACAAAAGGAGGGGCAGACATGAACAAAGGGAAAAGGACAGATGGAGAGAGAAAGCAAAGAAATCTAGGGAGAGATAAAGATAGAGAGTCCCAGAGCAGCTCATTAAAACAATAGATATACATACATCACACAATGCATATACTCAAGCTCCAACACACTCACAAAATTCAGGAACAATAGAAGCTAAAAGAAAGAAGCCAGAATGGGTGGGTGGGAGAAACAAGAGTGGAAGAGAAACAGAAAGAACAGGGGAGAAAGACAAATAGAGACAGAGACAATAGAAACAGAAATAGGGAGAAGAGGAGAGAGAAAGAAAGGGAGAGAGACAGAGAGAGAAGGGGACAAAGACAGAGACAGGAAAGGAGAGAAGAGAGAGACAGAGACAGAGAAGGAAAGAAGGAAGGAAGAGAGGGAGGGGAAGAAGAGGAGAGAGACAGAGACAAAGAAAGAGACAGAGGAGAGATAGAGATAGGGAGAAGGGGAGAGAAAATGACAGACAAAAGGGGAGAGAGAAAAAGAGAGAAAGTAAAGAAAAAATGGGGGGAGACAGAGGAGACGAGAGAGAAAGAAACAGAGACAGAGACAAAGAGACAGACAGAGAAGAGATAGAGACAGGGAGAAGGGGAGAGAGAATGACAGAAAGAAAGAAAAGGGGAGAGAGAGAAAGAGAAACAGGAGAAACAGAAAGGAGAAGAAGAAATGGGGGTGGAGGACAGAGACAGAAAGTAGAGAAGCAAAGACAGAGACAGAGAGAGAAACAGAGACAGAGACAGAGAAACAGAGAGATAGAAAGAAACAGAGAAAGAGAGTGATAGAGACACAGAGAAAGACAGAGACACAGAGAGACATATATAGAGAAAAAGAGAGACAGAGAGAAGGGGAAGAGAAACAGAAATAGAAAAAGAGACAAACAAACAGAGACAGAGAGAGAAAGAGAGACAGACATAGAGAGACACAGAGAAAGAAAGATACAGAGAGACATATATAGAGAAAAAGAGAGACAGAGAGAAGGGGGAGAGAAACAGAAATAGAAAAAGAGACAAACAAACAGAGACAGAGAGAGAAAGAGAGACAGACATAGAGAGACACAGAGAAAGACAGATACAGAGAAACATATATAGAGAAAAAGAGACAGAGACACAGAGAGAGAGAGACAGAGAAACAGCGAGATAGAAAGAGAGACAGAGATAGAAACAGAGAAAGACAGAGAGACCCAGAGAGAGAGCTATAGAGAAAAAGAGAGAGACACAGAGAGACACAGGCACAGACACAGACACAGAGAAAAACATGCAGAGAGCAAGCAATATAGAGGCAAAAAAAACAACTGAAAAATGGAGACCAATACGGAAAGGTGAAGAAGAAGTACAAAGAAACCGGAGAGACAGTACAACACACACTTATGTCGCCGAGATCCGTGCGCATGCACTGCGTCCCCAGCCCCGGGGCCGGGAGGGGGAGCGGGCTTCGGGAAAAGGAAGAGGGCACGGCTTCACCACAGCGTGTGTACACGATCCCACAGGCACTTTTATCTCCTCCCTACGACCGCCCGTTCACCCCCTCAGCCTTACCATGGGATGTGCCCCCAGTCCCCCTCACACACAAGCACCAACCACCTCCCCATCACTGGTTTCTGTTGGGTGAACTTCCTAGAGACCACGACCTCTCTGAAGGAATCTCTGTGGTCTCACTGCTGCAACCTCTGCCATCCTCTCCCTTGCCTCTGACACCCACCCGGGAGGGCACAGCTACCCCAGCGCCCCTCCCCCATATACTCCCTATCCCTAAGAGGGCCCGAGCCGACATCGGCTTCCCCCTCCCCTCAGCCCCGCCGTCCCCCGCCCCAACCCGCTCAGTGCCTCTGACAAGAGAAATCTGCTTCCCCATCCTGTGGTCTGCCAAACCATTCCATCTCCTCTTCGCTTAGCAACGAGGCCCACAGTTCCGTGGCGGGGAGGCCTCTTTTTCGGATGTGCTCCATTTGAGGGCAGAGGTATTTTGTACTTAAGATAATCTTCAAACTGACCTCCTCCACTCTAGGAAGCCATCCATGCAGCATCCCTCCCCACCCCTCACTTCCCCATCTGGGCTTTGTTTGATTTTTCTAGCAGGAGTGAAAGGGAAGAGTTCTAAAGAGTTTCTAACCCTGACAGGTAGGGCCCGACAGCAGCCATTTTGTGTCTACTGGACACAAAATCTAGTGTTTCATAGGAAAACGAGCCCAAGAAGAGAGGCTCACTTCTAGCCCTTGCCTAGACCCTGTTCTGTACTTCCCAATCCCACCCCCTCCCCATTTACTCTGCCCAGGGAATAGGTTAATCCCAGGCAAAGCCAGAACCCTAGATTATTAAATTCTAGTCCTGACTCTATATTAAAAGGGAAACTGATCTAATTACAATGAGGGAGAATCCTGAAATAGGGAATATGGGTTTTCCTTGTTTCTCAAGGGCAGACATATATTCTCCTTGAACTCCCTCCCAAAATAAACCCATTAAAAGGAGGCAGGATTGACGATGAAGCATGCTATCCACCCTCTGATTGAGAGGTAAAGGTTTAGGGAAAGAAATGTACATTTCCAGAAATGCTCAAAGTGTGATTTGTTTTGCTTGACAATGCTTATTTGTTATAAAGGAAGGTATTTTATTTAATGAAGGGAGAGGGAAGAGGGGAATTGTTGATCCTGATGCTTAAGAAAAAAAAAGAAAGAAAGAAAAGTTCATTGAAACTTTTTATATCATGAATGAGGTTTTGAAGGAGAAACAGACAAGCATGACAGCTTTGAAACAAATGGGTTGAATTTATAATGTTTTTAAAAAAATTTTTAGTATATACAATAGATTCATGGTTTCATATATAATCCTCTTTTCTGTTTGGCATATTATTAAATATTAAAATATTAGTTTTGGTTTTTTAATATTAAATTTAAAATAGTAAAATATTAGTACTTGTTCATGATTTTTCAGCTTCAGAATAACAAAAAAAATTAACTTAATTTTTTAAAGAGAGTCAGGAGAGAAGCTGGGGATGATTGGGACCTCAAGGACTGAACTGGCTTCAGTTCTGAAGACAAATTTAGGAAGCAGAAGGAGAAAGTGTTACTTCATAGAGACCAGCTAGGGAAGAAGCCTAAAATCACATAATTGAAAGTTGGAAGGGGCTTTTGTGACCATTCCTCCAGAGAAGACAGTGGAAAGAGTGAGGGGTTGGGCATCCAGGAACTTGGGGGCCACAATCTAGCCCTGTTACCAACTACTTGTTTGAACTTAATCAAAAGCCACTCTCTGTCTTTAATTTTCTTGTCTGTAAAATGAGGAAATTATACTAAATTGCTTCTAAGGTCCCTTCCAGTTCTAAATCTGTAATCCCATAAATATTCCTTATTTTATAGGAAAGGAAATTGAAGAAAAATAAAGTATTTTGTTCAATATCAAAGGAAATAAAGACTATTTGACACACCCCCCCCAATGCTTTAACTTCAATCTTTCAGTGTCTTCACCACACTGTGGCATATCATCTTCATCACTCCAAAAGCAGAGAGAATGGCTACAAAAGTGAGTTCTCTCTTCTCTCCTTTCCTCTCTTCTGCTTTCTTTTCTTCTCTCCTCCCCACTCTCAGCGGCTTCCATTTACATGTCCCTTCTCCTGCCCTACCATACCTGTTTTTGCCCTCTACCTCATTCCTCCTTAATCTTAATTCCTTCCTTCTCTTTCCAAGAACAGGTTCGACATTGAATTTTATTCCTTTCTTTTCTTTTCACCATCTCACCCTCTCCTGTGGCTATGTTTCTTTCTTTGCCTCTCCTGCCATGGAAAGTCCGCAGTTGATCAGAGATTCCTATTCCTGATCCTTCCTCTTTGTCCCAGTTTCCACACCATTTCATTAGACCTCAGTTTCCTTATCTGTAAAAGGGTCAAGAAGAAAAGGTGGATTTATCACTTTTAGGGGCTTTTCTAGTTCTGGATTGATAATTTGATGGTAATTTCTTATTTTCCTCATCTACTTACATCCTTCAACCTGGG